>NC_139582.1:4279676-4407176 GCF_946808225.1 Silurus aristotelis | reverse complement strand
TGTAAGTTTTTGGATTTTTATATTGTGTTTATGTAACCCAGCCATTAGGGGGGCACAAGCCAGTGTACTCTTAGTGCCGGTCCCAAGCCCGGGTAAATGGGGAGGGTTGCGTTAGGAAGGGCATCCAGCGTAAAACATGTGCCAAATCAAATATGCGGATCACAAATGAGAATTTCATACCGGATCGGTCGAGGCCCGGGTTAACAACGACCGCCACAGGTATCGTTAGCCGACAGGGTACCGGTGGAAATTGGGCTACTGTTGGCCGAAGGAGGAGAAGGAGAGGAGGAAGGCGTCTACAAAGACGGCAGGAAAAGGAGCAGTGTAGGAGAGTAGAGGTTCGGGTTGGTACTTTAAATGTTGGTACTATGACGGGTAAAGGGAGAGAGATAGCTGATATGATGGAGAGGAGAAAGGTAGATGTGTTGTGTGTTCAGGAAACCAAGTGGAAAGGGAGTAAGGCCAGGAACATTGGAGGTGGGTTTAAACTGTTTTATCATGGTGTGGATGGAAAGAGAAATGGTGTAGGGGTGATTCTGAAGGAAGCGTACAGTAAGAGTGTAGTGGAGGTGAAGAGAGTTTCTGATAGGGTGATGATCGTGAAGGTGGAGGTTGAAGGGATGATGATAAATGTCATCAGTGCCTATGCTCCACAAGTTGGCTGTGAGATGGAGGAGAAAGAAAGATTCTGGAGTGAATTAGATGAAGTGGTAGATGGTGTACCTAGGAAAGAACGATTGGTGATTGGGGCAGACTTTAATGGGCATGTAGGTGAAGGGAACAGAGGTGATGAGGAGGTGATGGGTAGGTATGGTTTTAAGGAGAGGAATGTGGAAGGGCAGATGGTGGTAGATTTTGCTAAAAGGATGGAAATGGCAGTGGTGAACACGTATTTTAAGAAGAAGGAGGATCACAGGGTGACGTATAAGAGTGGAGGAAGGTGCACACAGGTGGATTATCTTCTGTGTAGGAGATGCAACCTGAAGGAGATTGGAGACTGTAAGGTGTTGGCGGGGGACAGTGTAGCTAGACAGCATCGGATGGTGGTCTGTAGGATGGTTTTGGAGGCGAAGAAGAAGAGGAGAAAAGTAAGGTTTGAAAGAAGAATAAGATGGTGGAAACTGAAGGAGGAAGACTGTAGTGTGAGGTTCAGGGAAGAGGTGAGACAGGGGCTTGGTGGTGGTGAAGAGGTGCCGGATGATTGGGCAACTACTGCAGGAGTGATGAGGGAGGCAGCTAGAAAAGTACTTGGTGTGACATCTGGAAATAGAAAGCAAGACAAGGAGACGTGGTGGTGGAATGAGGAAGTGCAGGAGAGCATTAGGGGAAAGAGGTTGGCAAAACAGAAGTGGGATCGACAGAGTGATGAGAAAAGTAGGCAGGAGTACAAGGAGATGCGGCAGCAGGTTAAAAGGGATGTGGCGAAAGCCAAGGAAAAGGCATATGAGGAGCTGTATAAGAGGTTGGACACTAAGGAAGGAGAAAAGGATTTATACCGATTGGCCAAGCAGAGGGACCGAGCTGGGAAGGATGTACTGCAAGTTAGAGCAATAAAGGATGGAGAGGGAACTGTGTTGACTAGTGAGGAGAGTGTGTTGAGAAGATGGAGGGAGTATTTTGAGCAGCTGATGAATGAGGAAAATCAGAGAGAGAGAAGGTTGGAGGATGTGGAGTTGGTGAAGCAGGATGTAGATAGGATTAGTAAGGAGGAAGTGAGAGCAGCGATTAAGAGGATGAAGAATGGAAAGTCGGTTGGACCAGATGACATACCGGTAGAAGCGTGGAGATGTTTAGGAGAGATGGCAGTGGAGTTTTTAACCAGATTGTTTAACAGGATTCTGGAAGGGGAGAGGATGCCTGAGGAATGGAGAAGGAGTGTGCTGGTACCGATCTTTAAGCATAAGGGAGATGTGCAGACCTGCAGTAACTACAGGGGAATTAAGTTGATCAGTCACACCATGAAGTT
This sequence comes from Silurus aristotelis, assembly GCF_946808225.1. Lineage (NCBI taxonomy): Eukaryota > Metazoa > Chordata > Actinopteri > Siluriformes > Siluridae > Silurus > Silurus aristotelis. The sequence goes on along the minus strand of NC_139582.1, from coordinate 4,405,210 downwards.
ATGGGAAAGAGTAGTGGAAGCCAGGCTGAGAGAAGAGGTGACCATCTGTGAGCAACAGTATGGTTTCATGCCGAGGAAGAGCACCACAGATGCCTTATTTGCTTTGAGGATGTTGATGGAGAAGTATAGAGAAGGACAGAAGGAGCTGCATTGTGTATTTGTGGATTTAGAGAAAGCGTACGACAGGGTGCCAAGAGAGGAGTTGTGGTATTGTATGAGGAAGTCAGGTGTGTCAGAGAAGTATGTGAGGGTGGTGCAGGACATGTATGAGGACAGTGTGACGGCAGTAAAGTGTGCAGTAGGTACGACAGACTGGTTCAGGGTGAAGGTTGGACTGCATCAAGGATCGGCCATGAGCCCTTTCCTGTTTGCAGTGGTAATGGACAGGTTGACGGACGAGGTCAGACAGGAGTCTCCCTGGACTATGATGTTTGCAGATGATATTGTGATTTGTGGTGAGAGTAGAGAGCAGGTTGAGAAGAGCCTGGAGAGGTGGAGATATGCGCTGGAGAGAAGGGGAATGAAAGTCAGTAGGTGTAAGACAGAGTACATGTGTGTGAATGAGAGGGAGGGCAGTGGAGTGATGCGGTTGCAGGGAGAAGAGGTGGAGAAGGTGGAGGAGTTCAGGTACCTGGGGTCAACAGTGCAAAGTAATGGAGAGTGTGTTAGGGAAGTAAAGAAAAGAGTGCAGGCAGGGTGGAGTGGGTGGAGAAGAGTGACAGGAGTGATTTGTGATAAAAGAGTATCTGCAAGAATGAAAGGGAAAGTTTATAGGACTGTGGTGAGACCTGCGATGTTGTATGGATTAGAGACAGTGGCATTGAGTAAAAGACAGGAGGTGGAGCTGGAGGTAGCAGAGCTGAAGATGTTAAGGTTTTCGTTGGGAGTGACGAGGATGGACAAGATTAGAAATGAGTTTATTAGAGGGACAGCGCATGTAGGAAGTTTTGGTGACAAGGTGAGGGAGGCGAGATTGAGATGGTTTGGACATGTGCAGAGAAGGGACAGGAATTATATTGGTAGAAAAATGCTGAAGATGGAGCCACCAGGTAGGAGGAAAAGAGGAAGGCCAAGGAGGAGGTTTATGGATGTGGTGAGGGATGACATGCAGGTAGTTGGTGTAAAAGAGGCAGATATAGAGGACAGGGTGGTATGGAGACGGATGATCCGCTGTGGCGACCCCTAATGGGAGCAGCCGAAAGAAGAAGAAGATATTGTGTTTATGTATTTTTGGGTTTGGTTACTTTTTTTTCAGCCTTCGATTAAAAACAAGTCGATCATAATGTATTAGAACTGCTTAAATATACTGCTTAAATATAAAACTGGTAGCACTTTTATATAAGTCTTTGTATTCACACCTCAATAATCACCCCCCCCCCCCCTTCCCCCCAGGTGGACAGGCCTGAGGCCGTCATCAGGCGTTCCAGGCAGAAACCATGCAGCAGAAGAGGAACATCCAGATCATAGAATGGGAGGACCTGGACAAGCGCAAGTTCTACTCTTTCGGGGTCTTCATGACCATGACCATCCGTGCCACGGTCTACCCAGCCATGCTCATCCGCACCAGGCTGCAGGTTCAGAAGGGGAAATCTCTCTATAGCGGCACCTGCGATGCCTTCCGGAAAATCCTGCGAGCCGAGGGGATCAGAGGACTTTACCGTGGTTTCATGGTGAACACTTTCACACTCATATCAGGGCAGGCGTATATCACGACGTACGAGCTGGTGCGGAAGTACGTCTCCGGTTACTCTAAGGACAACACTGTAAAGTCGCTGGTGGCAGGAGGGTCGGCTTCGCTCGTTGCCCAGAGCATCACCGTCCCCATCGATGTGATCTCGCAGCAGCTCATGATGCAGGGCGAAGGGGAGCATCTAACACGCTTTAAGGTCAAAGCTGCACCTGGGGCAAAGCACAGAGTCGCGTTCGGCCAGACGAGAGACATTATCGTTCAGATATTCGCAGTGGATGGGTTCCGTGGGTTCTACAGAGGATACGTGGCGTCTCTTCTCACGTACATACCCAACAGCGCAGTCTGGTGGCCTTTTTACCACTTTTACGCCGGTATGTTGGTAAAATGCACGGTTTAATCTTGTAAAATAGTACATTTTAGTCATAACTAGACTCTAAATTGACGTTTGCATCCGCAGTAAACAAAAGGGAAGAGCTACATAGTTTTTGCTTGTGCCGCTTCCTTCTTTTTTAAAAAACTGCATCCTGTAATGTAGAAACAAGTCTACACCTGTGCAATTTTAACCTTTCAAACTTTTTAACATTTCATAACTATTAATGTAGCCAACATTCTTTTCATGCGCCCCAGAACAAAAGGCATGAAGGTATTTATTTAATAAGCAGAACGGTATTATGTGTCAAATGCACTTATTTGATCTTAAAAATGGGCAACACACAGATCTTGGCCTGAAAAGCTGTATCTGTGTACTTTCTGATCACACCTATTTACATTTGTGCCATTTGGCAGACGACTTACTCTTATCCACAGCGACTTACAACTGAGCAGGTGAGTTGAGGTTTAAGGCCCAGCAGTGTCAGCTTGGTGGTGCTGGTATTTAAACTCGTGACCTTCCGATCAAAAGTCCACTGCCTTGATCACTGAGCTATCACCTCCTCATACTTGTCTAAACAGTGTTACAGGGATTCTACGCATTTTAAAAAAGTATGGACTTTGATTTGAGTGATTTCCACATCTGGATTAGTATAGAGAAATATAATCACCGAGGATTTAAAAAAACTGCCCTATTTGGTTTTAAGAAAATATAAAATAAAAAAAATTGTAGAAGTTTATTTATTTATTTATTTTTAACTTTATTTACTTTCTGGCTTTTTGAAACATTGAGGCAATGACTAAAAATGAGTCATCGTTTTTTCGAAAGCCTCAGTTTTTTTTTACAGTCCAGACTGTGCAGTGAAAACGTCATTTTCATATGTATCCATTTTGGATAGCGTTTTCAAAAAGCTGCGTTTTCATTGACCAAAAACTCCGTCTCACTGTGGATGGAAGGCCAAAACAGAAAAATATTTGAAGAGCAGACTCTCAGCGCTGCCAAAAAACATACAAAAAAAAAAACGGTCCTAGACTGGATCCACACAGCTGTGATTGGTTGTTGCGTTGTGAGGCAGCAGTTGCCATGACGGTTCATCGTCCTTGACCGTGTGACTAAACACATGGAAAAACATCAGAGATTCTGACACACATCAGAGATTGTAACATATTATAGTTGAAAGTAATTATTTTATATGTTAAATATGTTCTAAATAATTTTTAGGGAATTCTGCATATTTGAGTCTAGAAAATGTTGAAATAAAGTTTGAAAGAACCCTGGTGTTATTTGGTGTCATGTTAATGGTTATGAAGATGTCACTGAATTTAATTTAACTTCTGCTTCTCCACAGAACAGCTCTCCAAAATGGCACCGAGTGACTGCCCACATTTAGTGCTACAAGCCATGGCTGGACCACTAGCAGCTGCCACTGCCTCAACCGTCACCAATCCAATGGATGTGGTCCGTGCCAGGGTTCAGGTACTTCATTTATAAGTCATACGTTTTTGATGTCCAAGGTAATGTGTGCTAATTCATCCATAATGCAAAATTCCATACATATATATAAATCTCTTACAAATTTGTGATTTTATGCGATAAAATTCATATACCCTGCGTCTTCACTGACAGGTTGAAGGCAGGACATCAGTCATCGAGACGTTCAAGGAGCTTCTCAGAGAAGAAGGATGTTTGGGGATGACCAAGGGTCTCTCTGCCCGCATTATATCCTCCACTCCTACAGCAATAGTCATGGTGGTCGGCTACGAAACTCTGAAAAAACTGAGCCTTCGCCCAGAGCTGGTCGATTCCAGACACTGGTAAAAGAGGCGTCGTGTCCCCACTGTCTCTCGAGTGAACTTCCTCTGTCCGCATCATTCATTTCAGATTTGCCTCGTGGCTTTTAAGTGTGATTGTCGTGTTATTTTATAATCGATGGTAAGGGGAATGTTTAATTTGAAGTTTTAAGTGGAAAATGCTGCTCTGAAAAGTTGCTTGGAAACTGTCATTTTATTGGATACAACTTCGGGAACTTTTTAGTCTATTTTTAATTTATTTTTTGTTATAAATGAGCTGTTTAAAAAAGGGTTTGATTTCCGTTTCGGGACTATAGCAGTACCGTTATTCGTCCTCTTGCCATATTGTATTAAGTACTGCACTGGATAATGGTCCTTAAGTCTTTCTTTTATTCTAATCATATGGCGTGATATAAGAATATAATATAAATAATATACTGTATTTTTGAGGAATTGTGAGATTCTACTGTCAAAATGCACTATAAATATATACCCTGTTAAAACCTTCCTGTGCTTTTCATCTCACTCAACACCCTTCCTAAATATGAGAATAGTTTTTGACATCGCTTCATGTTTGTAGACCACTTCACAGTGGATGTTGTTCCAAAGCAGCTTTACAGAGATAAAGAGGTTACGAAGTTTGAATGTATAATTTTATGCTTTTTAAGTTTATCCCTAATAAACGAGCAAGCTGTGAGGAAGGCAAGGAAAAAAAATCCCTGAGACGGTATGAGGAAGGAACCTATAATGCCTGATGAGGTTGGTGACATCCAGAATCTCTAGATACATTTTAAGGTCCGCTCCTCTTTAGTTCACCCCACAGGGTTTTTATGAGGTTGAACTTGATTTTGTGGTCAGTGAACCATTTTCTGTGTCGATGTTGATGCATTCTTTGGATTATTTTCCTGCTGGAAGATCATACCATAGTCTATTTGAAGATGGCAGAAGCAGTCAGCTGTTGATTAGTTGAAGGCATGGTAGCTGAGGAACTGAGGGTTTGGAGCTCTGATCATGGTACCAACCATGTTATTACTGTAGAAATTGTGTAGAGATAAAATATTTGTGCACTTCAGCTGTGAATTGTAGAGTCAGTGTTTAGTCGATCAAGATCATGTCACATATTTTGTTTTTGGTTTGCTATCGCGCTTCTCTAAATATCCAGTAGGGGGCGCTTGGGCTGCACTTTAGAAATGCAAACAATTCAATTGCACTCCTAACACTACTTACTACTGAACGCGCTCAGTAGGTCACTAATATAATATGTTTATGCTGGTGTAGCACATCATTAAGACGTTTTCATTTCAAATTGACAAGCTTGGGTGTACACGTCCGCTAAAATTCAGTCAAATTTAGTTTATTAATCCACATCCAACGAGTTCTCGTGTATCTTTCGATCGTGCTAATACACAATTACAGATCTCGTCTTACACCTGATAGAAAATCTCCCTCTTGCACGACTGCAGCTCTGGTCTCTGAGCAACTGCACAGGCTCCTGCGGTGCTGTTTTATGAAATTGCCTCGACTGACTGAATGAACTTTCGCTCCACTCTGATTTATTGCTCTGTAGGAGAGGGGAGAAGTGAGACTTCTCAAATCCATACACCTCATTGTGTGGATACACTGCCAGCCTTTTTGGAAAAAAAAAAAATTGCTTCATTCTCTAGAGCTCCGGTGATGAAGAAGGGGCCATGTGTTTCTTTCTCAGCTAATGCACAGTGACAGTGAGGATGGAAAAAGATGGGGGGGAATTTGTCATTATTTGAATGTTCTCCCAGACCTGGTCTGCATGGATTTCCAGAAGGTTCTCCGGTTTGCTTTTCACCTCCAAAATAAGGTGATGGGTGGATTGACTGTGCTGAATGATCTCTAGTGTGTGGTGTGATGGACTGTAAGTTACAGAAGACGAAGGTCACTATAGACACTTCAGATCAATTTAGATTCTACATTAGAATTTGTATCATTCCATTTATCTATGGTTTCCATCAGTTTATCCTGGTCATGGTGTTAGTGGATGTGGAGTGAAACTGGAGAACCTGGAGGAGCACAACATAAACATATGCATGAACTGATCTGGATGGAGTTCTTTTCAATTGGAGAGCACTCGATGCAGCTCAGGATGATGAAGAGTCTGAAGACCCATAAGTTTACTTTGGTTGGTTAGAACTCAAGAACCATGAAGATGGATTGGGACTGTATGGGTAGTATGGGTCTGCAATTACAATGAACAGTTTTGCATGTTAGTGTACGTCAGTGCACAAATGATAAATTAAACAATGATGGAAATGTACTGAATGGACACCAAGACATTTTGAGTCTGGTTCCTCTCAAGGTTTCTTCTTCATGCCATCTCAGAAGTTTCTTTGGTATTGATTTTTCCAATGGCTCACTCATTAGGAATAAATGTCTAAAGACTAATTTATTATGCTAAAATGGATTAGTATTTATTTATTCGGGGATTGGGGACACTTGCAAGTACTTGCATCTTCATCACTGCTTGCTTCAAGTGCTTAGTTGTACATTTTAAAAAAGCATATAAAACACGTAATCTTGCTTTAGGGGAGTGATTTGAAATGAATGCATTTACACTATACAGCTCCATTGTACAATTTTTGTCAATGAGTATATATTACATTATTTCCAGTAGTCTACTGTTAATGGTCGTTACAGCGGATCATCCATAAACCTCCTTCTTGGCCTTCCACTTTTCCTCCTTCCTGGTGGTTCCATCCTCAGCGTTCTCCTACCCATATTTTTATTTTGCACCATCCTTATCTCACATTTGCACTACTGTACATTCCACACATTTATACTGTATATACTGTATCATACATACATTCATACTTGTACAAAACTATATCATCATTTGAGTGTATTATCTTCTGACACGTGTGTCTAAGCATAATTATTGCACAGTATATTATATATTACTATATATACACCATATATTATTACCTACTGCACCTTCTATACATTAATCACCCTCATCCCTGTATATATGGACCCATACCCTATTTCTTCTTCTTCTTCTTTCGGCTGCTCCTATTAGGGTCACTGCGGATCATCTGTCCTCTACATCTACACCAACTACCTGCATGTCGTCCCTTTTCACATCCATTAACCACCACATACCCTATTTATCTTACTGCTATTTATTGTAGATAGGTCTGGTTAGATGCACAATAGATTCATAAAGTTGAATCTAATCTAATCAAATTCTTCTTACCGATATTCCCCCGATATGTCCAAACCATCTCAATAATGTCTCCCTCACTTTGTCCCCAAAACGACCTGCAACTGCTGTCCCTCTAATAAACTTGTTTCTAATCCTGTCCATCCTCATCACTCCCAACGAAAATCTCAACAAGGCGAGCAAAAACTGTACATCACAGACTCTTGGAAAATGGAAAATCTCTGTTTTAACCAATCACAATGCAATTTGGTCATTTGAGCTCCTAGAAGGTGTCCAATCACATCAGCATTTCCCCATCATTTGACTGGATGGTCGTAGAGAGCGCTAATCAGACTTGTAACCCGCAACTACACAAGTTTAAATATACAGTGCTCTGCGAAAGTATTCGGCCCCCTTGTACTTTGCGACCTTTTGCCACATTTCAGGCTTCAAACATAAAGATATGAAACTGTATTTTTTTGTGAAGAATCAACAACAAGTGGGACACAATCATGAAGTGGAACGAAATTTATTGGATATTTCAAACTTTTTTAACAAATAAAAAACTGAAAAATTGGGCGTGCAAAATTATTCAGCCCCTTTACTTTCAGTGCAGCAAACTCTCTCCAGAAGTTCAGTGAGGATCTCTGAATGATCCAATGTTGACCTAAATGACTATTGATGATAAATAGAATCCACCTGTGTGTAATCAAGTCTCCGTATAAATGCACCTGCACTGTGATAGTCTCAGAGGTCCGTTTAAAGCGCAGAGAGCATCATGAAGAACAAGGAACACACCAGGCAGGTCCGAGATACTGTTGTGGAGAAGTTTAAAGCCGGCTTTGGATACAAAAAGATTTCCCAAGCTTTAAACATCCCAAGGAGCACTGTGCAAGCGATAATATTGAAATAGAAGGAGTATCAGACCACTGTAAATCTACCAAGACCTGGCCGTCCCTCTAAACTTTCAGCTCATACAAGGAGAAGACTGATCAGAGATGCAGCCAAGAGGCCCATGGGAGACACACCAAACATGTGGAAGAAGGTGCTCTGGTCAGATGAAACCAAAATGGAACTTTTTGGCAACAATGCAAAACGTTATGTTTGGCATAAAAGCAACACAGCTCATCACCCTGAACACACCATCCCCACTGTCAAACATGGTGGTGGCAGCATCATGGTTTGGCTTTTCTTCAGCAGGGACAGGGAAGATGGTTAAAATTGATGGGAAGATGGATGGAGCCAGATACAGGACCATTCTGGAAGAAAACCTGATGGAGTCTGCAAAAGACCTGAGACTGGGACAGAGATTTGTCTTCCAACAAAACAATGATCCAAAACATAAAGCAAAATCTACAATGGAATAGTTCACAAATAAACATATCCAGGTGTTAGAATGGACCTGAATCCAATCGAGAATCTGTGGAAAGAACTGAAAACTGCTGTTCACAAATGCTCTCCATCCAACCTCACTGAGCTCGAGCTGTTTTGCAAGGAGGAATGGGCAAAAATTTCAGTCTCTCGATGTGCAAAACTGATAGAGACATACCCCAAGCGACTTACAGCTGTAATCGCAGCAAAAGGTGGCGCTACAAAGTATTAACCTAATGGGGCTGAATAATTTTGCACGCCCAATATTTCAGTTTTTTATTTAAATATCCAATAAATTTCGTTCCACTTCATGATTTTGTCCCACTTGTTGTTGATTCTTCACAAAAAAAATACAATTTCATTTTTCTTTCCTGTAGTTTTTACACAAAAACACACAATTTACCTTCATACCAAAATTAAGGGAAACTGTAATGCATAAAAAAACAAAAACAAAGGAAAAAGAAAACTGTGGGCGGTGCAGCTGTGGCTACAGAGAAAGGAGACTTGTTGAATTCTTTTCTTTGGCCATAATGCCCCCCCAGCCCGTACCCCACCCATTGTTGAGCTTTTTGGCAGTAACTGAATATTACTACTATGAACAGAATGAGTGAGGAAAAAGTCTGACGTTTCTGTCACTGATTAGACACATAAGGTCAGACAGAAACATCAGACTTTTTTCTCACTCATTCTGTTCATAGTAGTAATATTCAGTTATTAACATAACATTTTCCATCAAGTCAGTGTGTAGCCGGGGTTCCTCCACTCTGGGAAGTTTGGGGAATAATTTACACACCCATGAGTATTATCAATAACTAAATATATAAGACAGTAGTTATACCAGATGCCCTAAAGACCCTTCTTCTTCTTCTTTCGGCTGCTCCCATTAGGGGTCGCCACAGCGGATCATCCGTCTCCATACCACCCTGTCCTCTATATCTGCCTCTTTTACACCAACTACCTGCATGTCTTCCCTCACCACATCCATGAACCTCCTCCTTGGCCTTCCTCTTTTCCTCCTACCTGGTGGCTCCATCTTCAGCATTTTTCTACCAATATAATTCATGTCCCTTCTCTGCACATGTCCAAACCATCTCAATCTCTCCCAACGAAAACCTCAACATCTTCAGCTCTGCTACCTCCAGCTCCACCTCCTGTCTTTTACTCAATGCCACTGTCTCTAATCCATACAACATCGCAGGTCTCACCACAGTCCTATAAACTTTCCCTTTCATTCTTGCAGATACTCTTCTATCACAAATCACTCCTGTCACTCTTCTCCACCCACTCCACCCTGCCTGCACTCTTTTCTTTACTTCCCTAACACACTCTCCATTACTTTGCACTGTTGACCCCAGGTACCTGAACTCCTCCACCTTCTCCACCTCTTCTCCCTGCAACCGCACCACTCCACTGCCCTCCCTCTCATTCACACACATGTACTCTGTCTTACACCTACTGACTTTCATTCCCCTTCTCTCCAGCGCATATCTCCACCTCTCCAGGCTCTTCTCAACCTGCTCTCTACTCTCACCACAAATCACAATATCATCTGCAAACATCATAGTCCAGGGAGACTCCTGTCTGACCTCGTCCGTCAACCTGTCCATCACCACTGCAAACAGGAAAGGGCTCAGGGCCGATCCTTGATGCAGTCCAACCTTCCCCTTGAACCAGTCTGTCGTACCTACTGCACACTTTACTGCCGTCACACTGTCCTCATACATGTCCTGCACCACCCTTACATACTTCTCTGACACACCTGACTTCCTCATACAATACCACAACTCCTCTCTCGGCACCCTGTCGTACGCTTTCTCAAAATCCACAAATACACAATGCAGCTCCTTCTGTCCTTCTCTATACTTCTCCATCAACATCCTCAAAGCAAATAAGGCATCTGTGGTGCTCTTCCTCGGCATGAAACCATACTGTTGCTCACAGATGGTCACCTCTCCTCTCAGCCTGGCTTCCACTACAGACCCTCCCCCCCCAATACTCCATTCAAGCACACTTAATAAGTACGATCTTATAGTAGATAAGAAATTGACACAGAAGGTCAGGTTTCTTGTTGGAGGTTCATGGATGATGGATGCCCTCCATTAGTCAGTGACAGGGTTGTAGTTTAATCTGTAGATTGGGTGTGTGCTACTGCAGCTGAGGGGCAGGAGAGCAAGGATGGGACTGAAATCATGTGCATTAATAATACTGAATAAATCGAATACAGTCTAATTGTTTGTATTGACACAAACACAAAAATACAATAAACCCAAAATGCATGCAGGCAAATAAGAAAAATTATGAATGGCAAAGCGAGTTACTGTTAATGACAAAAACACAGAAGTTGATTGCTTCAAATAGGCGTGCTGAAGTAACAATTTTATTTCTTTATATATTTATTATATTAATAAATTATATATTTAAAAAGCTCACTTACATTATCAGAATCGTCTTTATTACCAACTACTATGAGTTAAATGTACAAGGAACTTGTCATGTTGCGCTTGTGCTATAATCTATAAAAATTTTGAAAATAAAATAAATAAATAAATAACATCTGCATAATTAGTGCAGGGTTTGTCAAATTGAGGTGATTACAGCAGCATGCATACATACAATTCAATCAATTTTAATTTGTAGAGCACTTTTAACAATGGACATTGTTTCCAAACATCTTTACAGAAATAAATCTGTAATAAAAGAATGTATGTTTAACCCCTGATAAGTTTATCTCTAATGAGTGAGCCAATGGTGACTGTGGAAAGGAAAAACTCCCTGAGATGCCATGAAGAAGAAAACTTGAGAGGAACCAGACTCAAAATGGAAGCCATCTTTATCTGGGTGGCACCGAATTTCCATTCATTACAGTTTTATCAAGTGTTTATTAAAGTGTACATTGTGTATGAATAAATACAACATGAGATCCTGAGAAATTGTAGTAGATTGTTGATATTAATTACAGTCCAAATCCATCTTTAAGTTCTTAAGTTTCTCAGTAACTTCATGGATCTTCAGGCTGTTTATGTGGAACCATTCCCAGATATACAGAGTGGTCCCATACAGCCACTGGTTCACCAATCTTTTTTTTTTTCCCTCTCTTGAATGTAAGGAAAGTCAGATATGCAACATGTAGACTGAGAAACCAGTAAGAAAAACCTTTCAAAAATCCTGAAGTGAAAAATACTTACAATAGAAACTCTTCCATGTTGACGAGTCCATGTCAAGACAAAACATTTTACTTAAAGTGAATTACTACAGTATAAACCTATGATCTGAATTACAACTTTTTAGTAATTTTACAGAAAATAAATCAGAAACAGAACGTGGTTTAATATTACAGTTTTTCTCAATTTTGTTTTTTAGATCAGAAATAAAATTCTTAAGCTTCTCAAAACTACTCATCACATCATAAAAGCATTTTCTCATTGCTTTGAACAAATTGCGAATACTTTGGTGCATAGATTGTGTACAATCGTCTGCTGTTTCCTAAATTATCAATTGGTTGTCATGTTGATCGAAATATATTATACAGGTTCTCACCTGAACAGTCGAAACCTCCAAAACATTGCGCCATTGAATGCAAAATGGTTAAACCAGTCGTCATAATCTGTCAAGCTGAAATTTCTAATACAGTTTTTCCCAGTTGCATTTCTCCAAATTATTTGTACAAGCGGCTCAAAACATTAGATTTCTTGCAAAAGCCTGTACTTTTCTCAAAATCCTTAGTTCAAAAGTAAGTATTTGTGTCAATAAACATGTCATTCCCATCAGAATAAAAAGTCCCTTCGTCATTGTTCACAAACAAAATCATCAAAATGTTTAGTCGTGTTGTCAATATGATGTTGCACAGTTTCAGGATTTCTTGATATAAACTATGGTTTGGGTTACAGTGACTGAAAATTCACAAAGTTGAATTTCTTCTGTTTGGCATCTATGAATTTCAGCAGAACAAATGTATTTATTTGATTGCATATAAGATTTATATTGATTGCAGGAGACCAGACAGGATTCACACTTTTACTGTACTGTACAAGTGTTTATTCATTTCTTAGTTGTTCATCCATTTTCACAATGTATAATTCTGTGTTTTGCTCTGTTTGTAGTCACTCTCCAATTGAAGGTTCACAAGATTCACCTTTGACCTGTTTTAGAGTACTAGTTGATTATTGGTTAATTTGATGCCGTTCACTCGCCTTCATTAGTGACATTCAAGATTCATCTGCGCAATTCATCAATTCAGGAAACATTCACTAAAGAAATGTTTAATAGAAACTTGACAGATGATGTGAACTGGTTTAACCATTTTGCATTCAATGACTTTGCAATGAACTGAGATGTTTTGGAGGTTAAAACTATTCAGGTGAAACCAGTATAATAGATTTTGATCAACATGAACATACACAACTGATAATGTAGGAAACAGCATTATCACTTGTACACAATCGATGAAATGAAAATTAAAGCGTTCGTAATTTGATCAAAGCAACAAAAAATGTTCTTATGATGAGCACAAATGACTAAATGACGTGGAGGTTGAACAAGCAGTTTGGAGAATTTCATTTTTGATCTGAGAAACGCTCCAAAGCAACTGAGAAAATCTGTAAACTTATTTTTGTAAATGTGTCTTAAATTAAAGAATTGTGCAGATGAACCTTGAATGTCACTAATTAAGGGCGTAGACAGACTCAGACTCAAACACAGAATTACAATTTCTAAAAATGGGTAAACAACCAGAAAATTAAAGAACACTAGAACATTAGAGTAAAAGTGTGAATCCTGTCTGGTCTCTTGCAGTCAACATCCCACATACAGTCATGTGTACGTTTGTGCTGTTGAAATTCATAGATGCCATACAGAAAAAATGAATCCATGTGCATTTTCAATAATTCTGAAATTCTGACGATCTTATAAACAATGACGCAATGACTTCTGATAGCAATAAGATTGTTCACTCACACAAATACTTACTTTACTACAAATTGTTTTGAGAAATGCACTTACTGATTTGCAAACATTAAGGATGATTTGAGAAACGCTTCAAAGCAACTGAGAAAAACTGTAACATTTTTGCCAAGCGATTGAGCTGAAAGTTTAGAGGTGTAGCATATGCTGTTATAGATATTTAAATTAGCATCTCCTTAGACTCCACTTGCAGCATGTTTACTCCGTAAAAAAAAAAAGAAAAAAAAAAAAGGCGAGACCGAACCCTACAAAGAACATCTGAAGAACTGAATCAAACCTATTGATTGATGAGACAAACTGTGGCCGATGAGGGTGAATGTGTGTAGATGGGTGCTTTTTTTCTCCTGAACACTTCCTGGGGGAAAGACAAAGTGCTCTCTGGCCTCACTCTACATTTATTATCAAGTGCTGTCCAGGAGGCCATTTGTCAAGGAGATAAATGATGCGCTGTCAGAAAAGGAACAAATCAGACAGGAGGGTGGGCTTCATTTTTTTTTTTGTTGTTTTTTTTTTTTTTTGCTTCTTCTTCTTTTTCTCGCTCTCCTGGATTTTTACCCAGAATTTCCTGGGGCACACTTTCCCATCATTCTTATTCCTCTCTGCTAAGCAGGAGGGTGCTGAGATAAATAGTTTGTCCCGGGAAATGTATAAAAAGTCAAGAACGGAATAATTCCAAAATCATTACAAAGTGTAATAGGCCACGGATTGGATTTCATAATTTAGCCTGAAAACATTGAAAAACCGACGCTACATAATTCAATTGACTTCAAGTCCTAATCTATTTAAAACAAAGAATTCGACGATATAAAATTTCCACGCATAATGAATTTTCCCCTGTCTGGATTTGTTTTTCCCGTCTTGAGACAAAGTCAAGGACTTAATTCGCCATCTCGTGTAGGTTTACAGCAGACTTCATAAGCAGACAGGAAAAACAATATGCTGCATTAAAGAACAGGGACTCATAAAGCAGTGCACGGGTGTGGGGAGGAGAGAGGGAGGGAGGGAGGGAGGGACGCTGTGACGCTCGTCTCACACGCCCTGTCTTCACCAATGGTCCAGAGGAGCACAGCACTCTGAGTCAGAGAGACAAAGTGAGTGGATGAGAGGGGAAGAGTAGAAGAAAAAAGGAAGGAAAAGTGTACCAGGATCTGTTTTTTTTTACATTTAAAGTCTAAAAGACAGTTTCAGCATTTTTGTTTAAACCAGATTAAATCAAATCTAAGATGCCTAACTTTGCAGGGACCTGGAAGATGAAAAGCAGTGAAAATTTCGAAGAGCTCCTCAAAGTTCTGGGTAAGTATTAAATCAGATCTGTTTCTTTCCACACTTTTGGGGGTTCGCATTAAGGAACTTAAGTGACCGTTCTGTGATCACATGGACTCATTTGTTTTGCTCTCTGTCTAGTCAGTGACATCTCCTGTCCTTTTGGGTTTTCAGTAACATATTCAGGGGATTAAGTGGTGTGAAGAGTAAATCACTATTATCCTCAGCCTGTTGCACTGCCCTTTGTTTCTTTGGGAGCGCGTTTCTTTCTTATTCAAATTGTCAACTCAAAGAAATAGTTTTGGCTCTGCGTAGAAAAAAATACACAGTCAAAATGAACACTTGTTTTTACGTTTAAATAAACTTGCAACGATTTCATCATACAAGGCTTAATTAAATGTGTCATAATGAAGACCATTTTTATGTTTAAAGTCATAAAAGTTTGTGCTGCAAACAGCAAGCTGTGTTTAACTCACACCCCGACATTTTGTCTCGACGACTCAGCGCTCCAGCAGAACCTGATTAATTTGGAAAATTGAAGGTTACGCTTCCAAACTGCGTACACATTGCGTACGATTCGCTCCATTGTTTGGAATGAAGAATGCTTTTAATGAGCAAGAGACCCACTTTGAACGAACATAACGACCCCATAAAGACTCCTCAGAGCACAAATGCATCCCAAGAGCCAGCAAGTTCATAATCAAACCTGTGTAGAAATCTCTTGAAGTGCAATGAGAACATAAAAGCCAAGAGCCATGACATTCCTTCCAGTCAACGCCTTGTCATTGCATCGCCATATTGGCAACATCTGCTGGTAACGATCTGCTCTGTGGTGGGTTGATGGCTTTTTATGCAGAAACATACACACCACTGGCATGCACTAAATAACCATGAATCCTCTTTACGAATGAGAAAAATGTGTCAATCATGTCGCATAGTTCTCGTTTTTTTTCCTTCGCAGTCAACAAGAAGCACCGCAAAAAAATGACTCGTATCTTTCATCTGCATCAAAAAGACAAATCGCATAATTGCACCCGGCATGAAGTGAATTCAGGGAAGAGAACGCAAGGAATTTAATGCGCCTTTGACCAGCCTTTTAATTCACAGCAGAAATTTTGATTTTGATTTTCTAGAACCTTCAGATGGACTGAAGTTACATAGAACTTTTTTGGGATTCAAATCAAACATGCATTAAAAACGTTATTATTATAATTACAACGATTTGCATTGCTAATAAATATGCCGTATGTCAAACTTTTTATCCTTTATATCTATGTGTAATGCAGTAGAGCATCCAGAAACAAGCTTAGTCTCACTTATATCAGCTATAAACAGTTGTTTCTTTAACAGCACCATTTTTTCCTCGTCAAATTACGAAACAAAAAACGATTAATAATCCATGTCCGGAAAATAAACCTGATAATGAAGCACTAACATTAATAAAAGACTAATTAAAATTTCCATACCACATTACATAAATATATCGAAAAAAAAAAAAAAAAAGAATATGAACTTGTGACACCATCTGACCAATCAGATTCAAGAATTTAAAATCTCTGTTGTATAAATCTGAGATAATCGATGGTATTTGATATTGTTATTGTATTTGATATTGTTTTATATTATATGTAGGAGTGAATGCCATGCTAAGGAAAGTGGCGTGTGCTGCGGCGTCTAAACCCTCTGTGGAAATCCGTCAGAATGGAGAGCAGTTCTATATCAAGACCTCGACCACCGTCAGGACCACGGAGATCAACTTTCAGATAGGACAGGAGTTCAACGAGGAAACGGTGGATGGACGCAAATGCAAGGTAAATACAGAGCACTGGGATAACCATTTTATTCTACACGTGATTATAGCGTGCAAATTTAAAAATCAAACACAGATTGTTTTTCGTAACCAATTTGTCCTGTTCTATAACATGTTTTGGTTATTGAATTAACAATGTATGACATCCAGAATGAATTTAATTTCATTAGATAATGTTTCAACCTTATTTTATTGAAATTCAACTGTATTTTTTTTTATTGAGGCTAAACTTATTTTTAGATCATAAATAATTCTAAAACATGTCCTTTTTGTTTTGTATAAAAAGAATCGTTGAAAAAAAATTTATCTTGTTTGAGCCAAATGAAACATTGGAAGTCTTTCTTTACCCACATATCTTTGTGTTTTGATAGGCTAATATGGTTTTCAGTATTATTTTGCAGGCCCGACACAAGAATGAGAAGGAAAATGTTTTTTTCTGTATTAGTACAGCTTTATTGGTAGTGGTTTATACTTTTTACATCTGCATTACAGCACATTGAAATTCTTTCTTTGCATATAACAGCGATATTTGGAGTTACAGCACCCCCTGGAGCACAGAGGGTTAAGGGCCTTGCTCAAGGGCCCCAAGAATGGCAGCTTGGCAATAGTGGGGCTTGAACCCTCCGACCTTCCGAGCAGTAACCCAGAGCCTTAACCACTGAGCCACCAAGTCTCTTAACCATTAGAGGAGTCATTCATCCATATTGCTCATCACTTCCTAAGGACAAGTGAACTGTTTTTTATGGAAAAACTGAACTGACTTTTAGAAAAAGATTACATGATAAATAATGACAGTGTGTGTGGGTTGTGTATGACTCGCATGATCAACTGATTGGAAAGTTGTAATAATTCAGTCCAAACCTGGCTTTTGACAGAATTAGCTATGTGATGACCACATGTTTTCTGTTGTTTTATTTCTTTATTTTTTGCTCATAAATGACGCTTGCAGGCAATTTCACCCGGTAATTATATCTTTAGTCTGTCGTTACAGTGAGATGACGTGAATAATAACTGATAATGTAGGAAACAGCAGACAATTGTACATAATCGATTAAATGAATGTACAGAAGCATTCTCAATTTATTCAAATGAACAAGAAATGCGTTTATAATAATAATTATGCTGATGATGATAACATTAATAATAATAATGATAATAACAATAATAATTACAATAATATTAACAACAATAATAATAATATTAATTACAATAATAATGAAAATAATAATAATAACAATTATAATAGTAATAATAATAATAATGATTGTAATAATAATAATAATAATAATAATAATAATAATAATAATAATAATGATTGTGATAATAATAATAATAATAATAATAATAATAATAATAATAATAATAATAATGATGGTGATTATAATAATAATAATAATAATAATAATAATAATAATAATAATGGTGATAATAATAATAATAATAATAATAATAATAATAATAATAATAATAATGATAATAATAATAATAATTATTATTATTATTATAATAATTATAATAATTATAATAATTATAATAACCATAATTATGCTCCAAAGCATCTCATCTTTCCCGTTGAATCTGCTGGACAGGAAAAGTGTTGAGGGGCTTCTTATTAAATATCTGATGAAATGTGATTAAAATGTGAAAAGTAATAAAGCACAGGTTTGTTGCTGTATTTCTAAAACATCACAACATTTCTGTATAATAATAGTAAAATGTCATAAGGGATCTGAGTGTCAGACAGCGTGTAGCAGTCGATATCCTAACAAATGTAAAAGTGAAAGCGAGAGTTACACTTTATATGTCAAGGCGATTCGTACTACCAGAGTATATTCAAAAACATCTCTTACATACAAAGAACTACACAGAATATAATGAAACTGTGCAACTATACTCTGATTTGTCATGTCATATACTCTGATTCTATTATTAGTATGTAGAATGTGTAATTAGGATGTAGATGTGAGGTTTTGCAACAACAGTAGGATACACGAGACTGTGCTAAACTGATATTGGCCAATCAAATGTTACAGTGTGCCGTCACTTTG
Organism: Silurus aristotelis; assembly: GCF_946808225.1. NCBI lineage: Eukaryota > Metazoa > Chordata > Actinopteri > Siluriformes > Siluridae > Silurus > Silurus aristotelis. The sequence continues at coordinate 4,386,740 of NC_139582.1, read as the reverse complement.
CCTACATGTTGTCCATTGGTACAATGTTGGGCGACCAGTTTTTCAAATCCAAGCTTGCTAATAATAGCCCAAATTAGCCTTTACTTGGGTTAAAGTATGGCACTGACAGAATTTTGTTTGTTTGGCCAGAACTGGACATTATTTAGCACTGATTTATACACTGCTACACTGATTTATATTATAGGCCCTAAAATCCAGGCAGTCTATATATGATATTCACATTGATCTGCTTTTTATGAAAAACTGCTCCTTTTCCAATATCACCAGCCCAAAGTTGACCCATTGTTAAGCCTTCCAAAACAGATATTAGGAAAATTTTAGCTGGGAATATTTTGAGAATTTGGATTAGTTTTCCTGACTACGTCTCTCTGTGCTTCCTCACATTTTCCGAAAGCCTTTTCCTCGCCGCAGAAAGGAGATCACTTTATGGTTTAGAAAATTAGGATTTCTGAAGATTATCCTGACTTTACAATGACTCTACACAGTTTGATGTAGATGTGAGGCAGGACAAAAGCCATGCTATAGGTATATTCTGGTAAACATATCACCCTTTTCAAGGCAGACTACGCTGTTGTTATCTTATGGTTTTCAGTGCTTCTCACTTCCCTGGTAACAGAGTCTCTAGTATACTGACAGTAACTACAATGGAAGTGTTTTGTATGTAGAAATCTTTCTCCTTCTATATTACATTTGTATTTTAAGTAAATTTAAGTTTTTATACATCAAACTTGAAATCAAGTGAAGAATTTGTTTTAGCTTTTAGCAGATTATTTGTTTTCTTAAGTAATCAGACTTTTTCTCAGGCAGATTTCAGGTAAACTCTGCTGACTAACATTGCTTACTCTGTTGTAATAAGTGGGAAGTGATTAACATGTTGGACATCTGATAGGGAGGACGAATCCCAACACCAACAAGATGTTGGGCCCCTGAGCAAGCCCCTTAACCCTCAACTGCTCATCTGTATAAATGAGGTAATTGCAAGTGAATAATGGAATCTGCCAAATACTATAAATGTAAATGTAATAAAGTGTATAATTATGCATGCAACTATTGATGACATGTTTGTGACTGTGTAAAGTGAGAATCGCAGTCTTAATGTAACAGAATGACATTTTTAGACACCTTCCTTGATCCCTGGCTGTAAAATCACAGGCTGGTCTTTGACTTTGTGGTTGGTGGTCAGTATGGAAGTGGTTTTACTGTCTAACCTTGCCGACCCCCTGATTTTATATGGGTACATAAAGGCAAACAATTACAAAAGTCAAGGTTTCAGCATTCATTTTTATGGTAACACTTGACATGAAGGTGATGTTCGTAAACCTGCACGGCACCTACATGAAACCTACAAGACACATAACATCGTGACTTAAAACTCATATAAAACTACATTAACATTTGCAGCTGAAATCTTTCTTAACTAAATCTCAAGAGAACATTATGTATTATGTTGTCAAATTATTTTGAGTTTTTTTTTATTTTATTTTACATATTTGTAATGTGTAAATCATATAAAATTTCTGATATATATATATATATATTTATTTGTTTTAATTTCTTTTTTTTTTTTCTTTTTTTTGCAATGTTTTGTTTAGATTTAACAATTAGCAGATACTTTGGGGTCCAAATGTCTGCAACCATGTTGAAATTTGTGTTTTCTGTTAATTTAAAATAAATAATAACCAGAAAGATTAAAAAAAAGATTTTTTTAAAGAATTCATGTAAATGATCAAAACAGTAAATATTTATATTCTTAGATTTCGATTTAAACATATGCAAATATTAGATACTGGTCATGTTTACTGCTTTCTATGAAAAGTTGACATATTCCTCATGTCTAATTTCTTCTATTGAGTAGGTGTTCAGATAAAAATCATAAAGACTAAACATAGGGTTTTGCACAAACTTTAAAGTCCATTCCACGCTGAAGTCGCCTTGTTATTAAGGCAAAAAACAAATGTTATGACAAATAATAATACAGTTATACTATATATTACAATATATACCATATCTTATTACCTACTGCACCTTCTGTACATTAATCACTCTCACCACTGTACATATAGACCCATACCCTCATTTAAACATATTGCTATTTATTGTAAATAGGCCACTTGTGCACTTCTGGTTAGATCCTTAATGCATTTTTATTGGCTCTCTACATTACTTTGCACAATGACAATAAAGTAGAATCCAATCTAAAATCTAATCTAATGGGAAACCCGAAGAAATTTTAAGGATTCCACTTTTCACTCCGATTTCTGTAACGGAAATTGAAATGAATAAAAAAAATGCAAATAAATGCAATAGCTTAGTGGTTAAACCGTTCTGATTGGAAGGTCAAACTCCAACACCACCAAGATGCCACTGCTGGACCTTTGAGCAAGGCCCTTAACCCTCAACTGCACACTTGTATAAATAAGAAAATGTATGATCAGAGTTTCTCTGGATAAGGACGCCTGTCAAATAATGTAAATGTAAATGTAAATGTAGCACTCTCAGATATTTGGACTCCACTGTAGGTTCTGTGTCCCTGTGAACTTTTGTCCATTGGTTTCCTTAAAGACTTAAACAAGACATGAAAAGAAGTTTCTGTTGAATTAGTAGACTGTTGGGTCATGTCACCACGGGCTACAGAAAGACATTCAGCGATGCCTCTGTTGTATGGGGAAAGTTCAGCAGCTCCAAGCGGGACTCATGGGGCCATTCTGGAGCTTAATAAAAGGAGAAATATTGCAGTGACTCATCGCCAAGCTGTGATGATGTACCAGGGTCAACAGCGACGGTGCCCTCGACTCGGCGCTTGTATGAATCACACTTTCAGATTAGTGGCCTTTCAGGCTTTGATGTCCTCATGGAATGTCTGCGCAAACATTATTTTTATGCTGATAACACAATCCTGTGTGCTGAAAGTAGATCCAAAAGTGATCCTAAAGGCCAGCAATTCATCTCGCTATTGATTTGCCGACCAGGACTTTCTTTCTTTCAAGCTGCATTAACCTTTGGGATGTTCACAGAGCCTGGCTACATGGGAGACAGAAAATAAGATGGCCTGCAGGCAGACGCTGTTGGATGGAAATGGCCCGAAGACGTACTGGACACGTGAGCTCAGAGGGGATGAGTTAATACTGGTGAGGAAAGTTTTGAAAACGTCTCGGTTCATCATGGTCTATTAAAGATGAGTGGTATAATCTTAATCACACCGTATGAGTCATATTCTCCAGGCATTCATTATGCTGATATTATGATATTTAATGTTGAAGGTGTACCGCAAAACATACGGTAGTGCTTAGGGGTGTTCCTTGAACGTCTCCTTGCTACCTCCAGAAACACTTTTCGGATTTCTCTTGAAAAGTCAAGAATGAAACATAGCTCCACATCTGGCCTGTTTGGTTTTATAGACCAGATGGACATCACTAAGTGGGACTAATAACTAAGAGGAAGGCTTTGTTGGAGAGAAGCAATTCTCCTTTCCTTCCTTGGTAGTCCCAGTGGGACATCAAATGCATTCCTCGCTTGATAAAGTGAAATCTTAACATGGGTGGGTTCTTTTTTTAAGGCTCACCATAGGTGAGATCCATATGCAAATGCTTATTCTTCATTTTAGAAGTGCGATTGGATAAGAATTTTGTGGTTGCCCTTCGAAAGCTTGACAGAAATTGTATCTATTTTAGACTAAAAACCCTCGGGATTTGCATTTTGTTGGGATTCAGCTAAAAAAGCAAACCAAAGGAAGGTTTTACTTTTATATAGTTTTTATAGCAGGTGTGATTTTTATGTTCCATGTTTGTTAATGTGGATTTTGGTGGCAAAAAATTTACTAGAAATGTAGCCAGTATTACAATGTTTATTCATCTATGTTGAATATAAATACATGATCTAGATGTGAATATTTACAGCAGGAAACAGATAGTAGCTCAATCTGTCTCCTTCTTATGCTCTTTGCTTCACTTTGAGACGTAAGATAGAACATGGAACGTGTGAACATTGATACATTTTCTTTTTCAAACATATTTTAAAACAAAATTTGTTGCACGGTGAAAAAAACTGTCACTTTATTCTTAACATCTTCGAACTAAAAGTCCTACGTAATGACTGCTAATAAACAATAAAAAATTTGAGCTTCATTTTCCATAACAAAAGAATACATTCAGAAATATTGCAATATTTACCTACGCATAAAATTCGCTTACTAAACTGTATCTATAAAAAGGATAAACAATAAGTAATTAAATAAACCTTTCTTACACCATGAGATTGGGAATTCCACATCCAGATGGAAAGAAGCTAGGTAGCTCTGCTTTTTCAGAAGACCCCACTGCAAAATTCTCCCTGTAGTAATGAGTCCCTACAAAATAGACTCCATCCAGTTGCTCTCCCATTATGACTCATTGACAAGACGTGTTTTAACCTGCCGCAGGAAATACTGTAGAGTGTAGTCAAGGATTAAGATATATTAAGAGGTTGGTCTTGGGTCAGTGGCATCTGTTTGCAAGCAAAAACATGGCCTACATCAAAGCCATTCCATGCTGATGTGTAGAAATGGATAGATAAATAAGATCCAGCACATTTTTTTCCGCTTGGCGTTCTCTTATCGTGCCATCGGAAAGGAAATTTCATTCGCTCTGAATGATTCGAACGACAAACGGTTTGAGCGAATGCTTTGTGTTCTTTTGTTTTTAACGCAAGGCAGATCGGCTGGACGGAGTAAACGTACTGTAATTTTATTTAAATGTATTCCGGCCCTCAGCAAATTTCATTAATAATTAAATAAACAAATAACTGATTGTCGGATACTACTTTAAATAACAAACACAGCGTGTCTACCCATAAGAGCACAACTAATGAAATAACTGCTATATCGAGTGGACACAATGAACTTACTGTAGTTGGTAATAAATTTTTATATGAATCTACATTTATTTCGGCCCTCGGCACTTTGCGCAAATTGGACCGTCACCCAGAGGACTCCTGAAAGCTGGCACGCAGCAGCCGAGTGCCTGGAGGTGACCCAGCTCAGGCTGGACTAATGATCCTCATTGATCATGTTACATGAGGGAATGCTAAAGGAACCCAGGGCCCTGACACCCCTCTTGCTAATGTCTCCCAGGACGCCTGTGCAATAGGCAGATGGTCTGTCTTTACTTCCATTTTTAAAAAGGTGGCTGAGGCCATCCAGCCCTCTTTTCCCTGCTCTGGGACACAGATGGTGCTTGGTGCTGACAGAAGTCTCATTTGTGTCCTGCTGTGCCTTTAGAAACCCAATAAACACAGCAACGAGGTGGTGAACTGTCCCATTTCAATTCCTTCCCTGCAACTATAGCGCTGAGATCAAACTCCAGGATACACCAAAAAAAAAAAAGAATCTGTGTGAACTCATAGTAGAAACGTAACCATGTTCTTCATTATCTTAATTGCATTCCGGTCATGTATAAAACCCATCAGTCACTGCAGACGGTCCACATACTGGTACGAATATTTAATTAAGTGTTGCATTCGATTTTCAAATCATTTGATAAACTGTCAGTATAATTGCATTAAAATCTCTCGCTCTGCTTTCGTGCTTCAGACGTTCGGCGCTGATGACGTGGTGTGCACGAGGATTTATGTGCGGGAATGAGCCCCATGAGAACCGGAGGAAGAAATCAGTCTGCGCTTACACGAGTGACACTCCAGTTACATTTCATTACAGGGCCTTTTTTTTTTTTTTTCTTTTACCAATTTTGTAGAAACTTGCAAAATAGTTTTCTTACACATACTGGACCATGAATTGTAATAATTTATACTGTGATAGTATTCGATTCAAGGCATTTAGACGTAACAATGTAAGTGCAACAATTCATACTGTAACTTGCCATGTAATGTTTATACAACATTTATGTTTTTTTGTTTCATTGCTTTGTACTAGTTTGATTAAAGTCACTTTAAATAATAAATTAGTGGATTTTATAGTCAGTTACATTGTGGGAGTTTTTTGTTTTACAGCACCAATGAGAAGATAAATTATAAAACTAATTTTAGCACAAAAGTCCTTGTGTATAACAGTGACCAGGGAAAATCAGGCTTATGGGAAAAATATATATTCACACTATTTCATTAATAAACTCAAAGGAGAACAATTGAAATAATGCAGAAAAAGCGTCAATAGAAAACACAAATTGAGTCGAATAGCAAAGAAACAAGCAAATAATACACATTGTCTGTCCAAAGCAAGAAGAAGAAGAAAAGGAAGAAAAAGATGAAGAAAAAATGAAGAAGAAAAATTAAAACAGAAAGGTAAAAAGAAAAATGAAAGGGGAAGAAGAGGAAAAAGAAATTAGTTGTATACACAGATTGGGGAAAAAAAAAACTAAAAGAAAAGAAAAAAAATTTAATAAATTAAGTTTTTTTTTGTTACCTTAAAAAAATAAAAATAAAATAAATACAAATGGATAAATAAATAAATAAATAAATAAATAAATAAATAAATAAATAAATTTTAAAGCCAATAGGGGAATCAAACAAACTTAAAAAAAAAATAAATAAATAAAAATAAATAAATAAAAAAAAAGACGTCCTTTTATGAAATTATCATATCAAAACTAATAAAAATCGCTTAGTGTTGCTATTTGATATTGAATAAAAATTTTAATCCTTGTGGCTTGGAAGAAATCTGATGTTCACATTTACCTCAGTGCAGGTTGTATTCGTTTCTCCTCATTCTTTTCTGGAGCAGACGATGAAGTAAAAAATTGTGCATAATGAAAATTAAAACAGTGTCTACAGTTGGACTTAAAAAAAAAAAAACATCACAACAAGAAAAGAAAAGCTTCAGATGAAACCCTGAAACAGCTGGTATATCCTCCTGATTACAATTACACCACCTAAAGTGGATTTGGACTCCTGAGGTCCTTTATCTTGTTTGCACATGTTCGTTTTTCGAACATCTCGAAACATCTGTTTGGAACCAGAAAATGAAAACATCTTATCTTCCAGTTTCCGGCTCTTACCACAAAGAACACAAACTCTGCCGATATCAACCCTCCTTTTGTTTAACGCTCGAAGGAGGGATGAATAACAATTGTCAGGAGAATGACGAGATGTTTAAGAACATGAAAAACAAATCCAGAGCATCAGATTTCAGCTTGAGCATGGGGAAAATGATCAGAGGTGCAGCGCAAAGGCCTGATTTCTCCACACCTAGTTCATGTGAAACTAAAAGCCCCTGTGTGTAAGATGTTTTTTTTAAAAGAGAAATCTGGAAATCTGCATGCTTGAAATCTCAGTTTTATTAGGAGAAATAAACTCGAGAGGAATCTTGTGCTTACAAAATGTTTTGCAATCAGAATTGTAATGCTTTCTTTTAAAGTCTTCCACAGTACAAAAAATATGCTTCGGGTCTCAAGAGGACAGTTGAGAAGATTCTCAGGGGCTTTCTTCCCTCCGTAATGGACATTTACACAACATGATGCATTTGCAAAGCCACCAGCAATGTGGCTGATTACACACACACACACACACACACACACACACACACACACACACACACACACACACACACACACACACACACACACACGTGAACAGTAAACTTACATTTAGTGGTACAACTTTATAATTTCTTTATCTCTGTGAAGCTGATTTGAGACAATGTCCATTGTTAGAGTGCTCTAGAAATAAAAATGGATTGGATTCAATTGAATCAAATCGTTTTTAAGCACTAAATAAACCCTAAGGCCCAGTTCACCAGTAGTCTCTAAACATTATCTTCTTCAAGTAGGGAATACCGGATTATGTGGCATTCTGAAATGGGGGGCTATGTGGTGGGATTGTTGTTACCACTCTGAGGTCCATTATATTCCAATAACATCACAAATGTTATTAAAAATCCCCACGATTACCCTTGAGTTGTGAATTGATTTGCCCTAAGGACCTTTAAGTTGCCCATGGCGGAAAACTCGGCTTGCGTTTACACAGGAGACTCCTTCCATCGATAACCAGAACCATCTGTTTAGTGTTCGCATACAAATCCCAATGAACAAACACAATATCAGAATTGGTAAATTAATATAATATAATACAGCACTATAATCATATTATCTGAACTTCACCTGAGAATTCAGCAAAGAAATGTATGAAGAAAAATCTGGCATTTTATCATGAACAAGGGCATCACTGAGGGACTATGATACATAATACAGTCATGTGACAAAGGGGAAAAAAAATCAAGATGGAAGCAGTAGAGAAATCAAGATGCTTCCAAATAAGTAAAATGATACCCATGCAGTCACAAAGCTTCAGTCACGAAGTCTGTTCATCTGGATGTGTTTTAATAACAACTGTCTACATCTAGATTTATAGTGTGATATAACTATTCCGTTATGTCCACGAATATGTATTAAATTATTTGCTAGCTAAGCTAAAAATGAACCACAAACCTAAAAAGTTAAGATTTTCATGAACCATTTCTGTTTTGTTTTTCTTTCTTGTAGTATTTGCACAAAAAACACAATTTTCCTTCATTTCAAATTCCAAAATACACTGAAATCGGGTGACACCAGGGTCATGTTCTGAGGTAAATACTGATGCTTTTGCTAGAGATGACGTATACGGGCGAAGCAGCTGCGGCTACAGTGAAAGGAGACGCGTTGAATAGTGTTCCTTGTGCTCCTCGCTTTAGTAATGACATTCTCACGTACGAGATTCCTGTCTGTGATCTGTTATACCGCGTTTCTCTATAATATTGATGGTTCCAGTAACCGTGGCGATATAATGATGGTGTCAAGAGGTGGATTGTAGGTAGGACACCAGTGAAGACTTGAATTTAAAATGCGCAGCTAAAACAAACTCTTCAGTTAATGGATGTCAAACTTCACGACGACGACCTGTTTCCTTCATCTATACGTTCTTACCTGTAGATAACAATCAGCCATAACATTAAAGGTGGGGTTTTTTGCATACAAAACAACTCTGACATTACACTTATGGCATAGAGCTGAAAAGTGGAGGGGTTTAAAGTGTCCAGGAGTAACAACATTCCAAATCATCCCCAAAGGTGTTCATATAACCAGCTGATTATAGACCTGATACTGTACAGTGCATATGCTTTATGGATATGAACCAAAGTTTCTGGACACCTGACCAAAAGATACATACCATTTTAAATGTATTTTCCATTTGCTGTTATAAACGCCACTCTTCTGGGAAGATGTTCCACTAGATTTTGGAGTTGTGCTTGAGGAGACTTGTGCTCATTCAGCCAACAGGGTGTTCATAAAGTCTGGGTATTGATGTAGGTGAGGAGGCCTGGGGTGCAGTCAGCATTCACATTCATCCCAAATGTGGTTTATATCTCTTCAGAAGGCCACTCAAGATCTTCCACTACAAAATATGTAGAACATATCTTGCTTTGTACTGTCGTGCTGGAACAGGTTTGGCTTTATTAATGCTCCAAAGACATCCGATATTGTGGAACAACTTGGAAAAGAACCACACACAGCTGGAAAAGTCAAAGGTTCCAATACTTTTGGCCATACAGTAGAGAAATAGCTTATAACTCTACATCTGCAGTTTGTATACAATGAATGCAATGAAAAATTGTTCAATCAAAAAATTGTTAATCGCAAAAGCTCATATACCATTGGATACAAAAAAAAAAAGACAAAAAGTGTCAGGTGTCCCAATACTTTTGGCCGCACAGCATACAAGATATAATCATTGTTATTCAGTGGTTTTAATGTTATATATGAACTATACATATGGGGGGGAAAAACGTGCAAAATTAGACGTTGCTTGTTGTCCTGACTAATAAACCAGTCCTAAAACGCCCCCTGCTGTTTGTACACAATTACAGCAGGGAAATCCAAAGAGTTGACGGTTCTACTGTTATAGGTGAGTGTAAGAAAACAGTTCCAACCGAGCTTCATTTAAACCCAACATTCATTCATCTATAAGAGAAACAGGACACTTTCAATAAGCAGTTTTACCGTCGTGATAAAACGCTTGATTTTTTCCATTTTAGCTGGAATGGAAATCTGCGCTAAAAAAAAAAACAATCTGGATAATAAAAAAATAATAAGAAAATCAAAAAAAGCAGGACATTAGACGAGCATTTTTTTCATTTTCCTGTGAATTATACTGTGAACTACTTTCATTTATTTCAATCTTTAAAACAATAATGAATAATACAAAAGTCTGTACATGAAAACATAGAAACATGCCATCACTTTTTTTTTCTTTTTTTTTTTATATTTATATATATATATATATATATATATATATATATATATATATATATATATGCTTTTAAGGACGTCTCAGCAGTCATCACCGGATGGTGCACCAAAAAAAAAAAAAAAAAAGTGTGTGAAAAAAAAGTGTCAACTTTTCACACTTCTGGACAAAATAGGATGCAAAAAACAAAAACAAACATAAAAAAAGTGAAAAACAGTGAAGATTTTCTAATTTCTACTCAGGATTACTGTAGATCAGCACGGGCAGTGTCACTAATGTCCATAATACGTTTGAGTAAAGAATCCTTCAAATGGGAGGAAGCTAAGAAAAATTCTACATTCTTTAAAAGTCCAGATGAATCAAAACCACAATGGGATGATGGTGGGGAAAAAATTGCAAAAAGGAAAAAAAAATATTTAATAACAAGAAAATCCTTTGGTTAAAAAAAAAAAAAAAGGAAATTGTTTATAATATACAGACCAGCATCAGTCACATCTGCTAAGATAATAAAGTCTAAAAGGTAAACTACATTATAAGGTTTATTAGAATATAAACAGTCTGAAGTATATACAAAGTTATTTACAATATCCTCAAGTATACTGTGGCTGCTGTCAGATTTTTGAAGCTGGTGTCTCAGATAACCGTTAATACCTGATTATCTTCAGGGGTGTATAAATATCGAAGTGCACAAACCCATTTACATTGACCTGCAAAAAAATTCACGCCAGGCTGCACGTTTTTTTCACCGTCAGTGCATTTCTGTCTATTTATTCTGAAAATCTGAGTCCTGATAGTGTTTGTGAGGACAAGAGTGAATCCCTCAAAAAAAAAAAAAAAAAAAAAAGGACCAGCTCTTTGCGATGCCACGAGATGTTATGGAGTGCTGCTATAGGTGACCCGGTATCTGTTGACGGTCTGGTGGTGAGAGATGCAAGGTTCACAGCTGGTTTTACATGGCCGCATCCCCTCTTTGCTTTCTCCCATCAGCCACCTGTGATTGTCGGTGGCCATATCCTTGGTCACATGATTCTTTTTCCATGCGTCTAGCCAGGTCTGGAAGCGCTGGTGCAGCCGTGTGCTAACTTGCTGGTGGGACTGGAAACAGAAAAAGACACAAAGGATTATCACACTATGGCGGTATTAGAAAAATACACCAATCAGGCATAACATTAAGACCACCTGCTGAATATTGTGTCCCCCTTTTCCTGACCTGTGGAGCATTAACAGCATTCAGCATTTTAAGCTACAGGAGCTCGTCTGTTGGATCGAACCACACGGACCAGCCTTCGCTCCCCACATGCATCAATGAGCCTCGGCTGCTCACGACCCTGTCGCGGGTTCACCACTGTTCCTTCTTTGGAGCACTTTTGATAGATACTGAGCACTTCAGACCAGAACATCCCACAAGAGCTGCAGTGTTGGAAAAGCTCTGACTCAGTCGTCTAGACGTCACAATTTGTCAAACTCGCTCAAATCCTTACAGTCGCCCATTTTCCTGCTTATAACATCAGCTCTGAGGATGAAAGAGTCACTTGCTGCCTAATAAATAAATCCACCCACTAACAGGTGCCACGATGAAGAGTTTATCAGTGTTCTTCACTTCACCACCCATAATGTTCTAATCTTATAATGTTATGTCTGATTGGTCATTATATATATATATATATTAGGGCTGTGCAATATGGACAAAATAATCATTTTGCGATTTTCTGAATGAATATTGCGAATTTCTTTGCGATTTTGACAATTGTTTTTGCTTTTTCAAACATGCTTTTTTCTAAATGTATTCAGTGCACAAAAAGTGCATAACAAAACATTTCACAATAAAATAACAGTATTAATAGTTTAATAAACAAAACTGTAGTAAAATTGTCTTTAAAACAGACAACATAAAATAAATTAAGATTAACTAAATTCCAGTTATGATAAATAAACTTCAAAACTGTTTTTCAGTGCACACATTTTACAGTGAAATAACACTGTACAGTAGTACTAACTGCTTGATAAACAAAACTGTAATAAATTGTCTTAAAAACAGACAACATGAAATAAATTAAGATTAACTAACCTCAACTCCAGTCATAACAATAAATAAAAACTAACAGAAATCAAAACCAAAAAAACAGATTGCTCTCAAGGGTTTTTATGCAAGAAAAACCAGCATGTCCACCATATCTGTGGTCGTGGCGTAGTATTTCACCTGCTTGAGCTCGTATTCAACGCCCGCCTTACATTTCTCATACATTTTGGGAATAGCAAATCGTGTGAAATGAATGCGAGATGGCAGCTGTTATCTTTCGTCGAGTGTTTGTATTAGTCTTTGGAAGCCGTCTTTACTGAAGATGTGCGCAGGCATCATACAGTATCTTTGCATAAATTATAGGTGACCGCGTCGGTAATTTCTTTGTGCCGTTTTGATCCTTTCTCATAAGGCATGGTGCTTGCAAATGCTTGAACAATGGATACTTGTTCAATCTGTTCGGGCTGGCTTTTGATGTGTGCTTTTGTTTGTTTCGATGGACTTTGTCGACATGCACTGATCATGCAGTTTTTTATGGCGCTGTTTTAAGTGTTGGAACAGATTTGTAGTATTGCTCCGTTTCAAGTCTTCCAAATTACCTTGCTCTGTGACACATCCTCTCTCCTGAATCCAAAATACTCACAAACGACTGACGTTGAATTTCTCTTTGGCACCAAATCATTTTAATTTTGACCTGCATCCATATTTTATGTTCTTTCCTCCCGCTCGTCGATTCGGTTCTTCCGCTCAGCTTCGTCGTGCGCGGAGTGAGCTCTGATTGGTTAAGGTCTTAAAAACATGCGCACAAGAACGTATTCTGAATGAAAATATGAATAAATTAATAGATAAAATCGCAGCCTTATGCGATTTAGAAATCGCATGTGCTTAAAACGCGATTTTTTTGCGATTGCGATTAATTGCACAGCCCTAATATATATATATATATACACAGTGAGGAAAATAAGTATTTGAACACCCTGCTATTTTGCAAGTTCTCCTACTTAGAAATCATGGAGGGGTCTGAAATTGTCATCGTAGGTGCATGTCCACTGTGAGAGACATAATCTAAAAAAAAAAAAAATCCAATAATCACAATGTATGATTTTTAAACTATTTATTTGTATGATACAGCTGCAAATAAGTATTTGAACACCTGTCTATCAGCTAGAATTCTGACCCTCAAAGACCTGTTAGTCTGCCTTTAAAATGTCCACCTTCACTACATTTATTATCCTAAATCAGATGCACCTGTTTGAGGTTGTTAGCTGCATAAAGACACCTGTCCACCCCATACAATCAGTAAGAATCCAACTACTAACATGGCCAAGACCAAAGAGCTGTCCAAAAACACTAGAGACAAAATTGTACACCTCCACAAGGCTGGAAAGGGCTACGGGGAAATTGCCAAGCAGCTCGGTGAAAAAAGGTCCACTGTTGGAGCAATCATTAGAAAATGGAAGAAGCTAAACATGACTGTCAATCTCCCTCGGACTGGGGCTCCATGCAAGATCTCACCTCGTGGGGTCTCAATGATCCTAAGGAAGGTGAGAAATCAGCCCAGAACTACACAGGAGGAGCTGGTCAATGACCTAAAAAGAGCTGGGACCACCGTTTCCAAGGTTACTGTTGGTAATACACTAAGACGTCATGGTTTGAAATCATGCATGGCACGGAAGGTTCCCCTGCTTAAACCAGCACATGTCCAGGCACGTCTTAAGTTTGCCAATGACCATTTGGATGATCCAGAGGAGTCATGGAAGAAAGTCATGTGGTCAGATGAGACCAAAATAGAACTTTTGGGTCATAATTCCACTAAACGTGTTTGGAGGAAGAAGAATGATGAGTACCATCCCAAGAACACCATCCCTACTGTGAAGCATGGGGGTGGTAGCATCATGCTTTGGGGGTGTTTTTCTGCACATGGGACAGGGTGACTGCACTGTATTAAGGAGAGGATGACCGGGGCCATGTATTGCGAGATTTTGGGGAACAACCTCCTTCCCTCAGTTAGAGCATTGAAGATGGGTCGAGGCTGGGTCTTCCAACATGACAATGACCCGAAGCACACAGCCAGGATAACCAAGGAGTGGCTTTTTAAGAAGTATATCAAGGTTCTGGCGTGGCCTAGCCAGTCTCCAGACCTAAACCCAATAGAGAATCTTTGGAGGGAGCTCAAACTCTGTGTTTCTCAGCGACAGGCCAGAAACCTGACTGATCTAGAGAAGATCTGTGTGGAGGAGTGGGCCAAAATCCCTCCTGCAGTGTGTGCAAACCTGGTGGAAAAACTACAGGAACCGTTTGACCTCTGTAATTGCAAACAAAGGCTCCTGTACCAAATATTAACATTGACTTTCTCAGGTGTTCAAATACTTATTTGCAGCTGCATCATACAAATAAATAGTTTAAGAATCATACATTGTAATTTTTTTTTTTAGATTATGTTTCTCACAGTGGACATGCACCTACGATGACAATTTCAGACCCCTCCATGATTTCTAAGTGGGAGAACTTGCAAAATAGCAGGGTGTTCGAATACTTATTTTCCTCACTGTATATATATGCGCACACACACACACACACAAAGTTTATTTCTATAGCGCTTTTCACAATGGACAATGTCTTAAAGCAGCTTTACAGAACGTAAGAATTAAAGGGAATGATGTGTGTTTATCCTTGATGAAGCCTGGGGGCGACTGTGGCATGGAAAAACTCCCTTAGATGTTATGAGGAAGAAACCTTTAAAGGAACCAGACTCAAAAAGGTAAACCATCATCATTTGGGTGACAAGAGTGTGATTCTAAATCTTCTAAACAATACAAAACACTGGAGAGTGAGAACTAACATGAGCAGTGGAATGTAGTATTATGAGTAATGTCCTTTCTACAGTTGATGTTATGGAACCAGGAGCTACTGAGAAACTCATAAAATGAACACAACACACACACACACCCACACCCACACCCTAGTGTTGTGGATTTAATTGAATAAAACGTGAACATCCCATTCCACATTTAGCCCCTAATATATTGAGTTCTCATGTTAACCCTCACTTTTCTGTGAAGATGTTCCACTGGAACATATTCCACTATATGGCTGGAAAGGTCAGGTGTGTATATATATATATATAAAAATAGAGGGTCTCAATGAAGCTTTCAATATTGCTACGGCATCTTGAAAGCCAGAATTGAAATACAACACTGGATTATTCTCTTAGAGAAAAGAAAAACCATTCGTTTTGCATATCACTATGGCTGAAACTTTTTTCCTTGCTCTAATTGAAATATTGTTCTATCTAGAAGCTTCCGTCAACAAAACAATTTCCATTTGTGTGTCCTTGCAATAAAACCTATTCTGATTCCTAAACAGACCCAATAGTCTGGTAATGGCAAACGAATTAATAGTATGACTGCACCTCAGGCCTCCTCACCTCACCTACATCAGTACCTGGCCTAGTACCAGCACATATCTTCATACGTACACTTCAAAATCTGAAAGAAGAGTTTTATTTTATTATTATAACAACAAATGAGGACTAAATGTGGAATGGGATGTTCGAAAAAGCACAAACTTATAGTCAGGTGTCCACAATGTGCTATAGGTATAAAAAAGATTTAGAAGCCATGCCCCCTTTACTGAATCTTTAAAAACACCCACTATTTGAACAAGGCTTTACTCCATATTATAAAAAATAAATCAGTATCTGGAACAGGGAAATTAAATATCACAATCATTTGCATACCTGATGAGCTCTGGAGAGCGCCGTGCGTCTGTACATGTAATCCTCCGACTTAATAACGTACACCATCTTGTAGGAATTGAGCTTAAACATGCATTCCATTTTGGGGTCTGCCGCACAGTCGGCGCTTTCCTTAGCCGCCTCGCTCGCTTCTCGCATCTGCACGTGTTGCCCTCGCTGGCACTTCCTGATCCGACGGAGGTTCCTGACGAACAGAACGGAAAAGATTGCATTAAAGTGTCGAGCTATCCGTCACAGCATGTATTGCAGTACATCACGTATCCCACGCACCAAGGCTCGGCCTCTCAGTGTGACGAGAAAGGAAAAAACAAACAAACAAACAAACAAAAAAAACACCCAATCATAATCGGAAATGAGATTATGTACAAAGTCTACAGTGCACCTCCGTTCGAGTCAAGAGATTCGGCACACATCCGTGGCAAGACGTATATTGATCAAGTACGAATTCAGATTATGAAAGGAAGAAAATAAATAGAAATTAGAATAATAATAAAAAAAAAATAAAAAAAGGAAATTAAAAAAAAAAAAAAAGGAAAAAAATTCCCCGCTTCAAGAAATACTAAAATTAGAAATGTACTTACCGCACGGGTTACAGGTGAGAGCGGGGACTGAAACCATGAATATTTTGTATTCGGGACTCCACTTTACAGAAATTGAGATGCACTAGCCAATTCTCAATAAAAATAAGAAAAAAGTTAAAAAGCCACGATGTGAGTTACTTTAATGGAAGTAGCAGCAGTTCAAACTTGATTATGACCATGCATAAAAATCAACTTTTTTTTTTTTTTTCTTTTCCAGCAGTCGCATTATGTACTACAGGGCAAACTGTGAAGCAACGGAAATATGAGATGTTGGTTAAATTGCCTAAACTGCCCAATCACGCACCGAGATGCACATGGAAGGGGGGCAAAAAAAAAATGATAAACACAACTATCACCACATGTGTCAATCAAAAACTGGCAAAAAAAAGAAAAAAAAGAATTGCCAGTCTGTATATGATTAATATTGAAAAAATAAATGAATAAAAAAAAATGTTGTCAATGCACATATTGAGATACACACATGCAAAGCCAGGGCAGAAAATATAACGAATGAAAATACAATCCACAAAAAATAAATAAATAAATAAAAAAATATTAAAAAAACATCCTCCCATGCAAAGTGCTTAAAGATCCGGAAAGAAATACACGCACATTTGAGGATACAATTCAGACCAGCATTTTATTGACAAGCTCCCTATCTGAAATACAGCTTGTATGGGGGTCACACACCATGGCAAGTTAGACTTCTATCCACAGCAGCCCTCTGTAAACTCACAACCCCAACCAAAAGCACACACTTCAACGGGAGCGCACTGCATCTCTGAAACATGTAACACAGGAGTTTTTTTTTTTTGCTTTTTTTTTTTTTTTTTTTTCACTGAGAAAAGCCTGAAATCATAACGAGCTTAAAACCATTGTATAGAAACACACATGAGCAAATGACATGGAGGAAATTTCGCTCGTATCATTCCTGTGAAAATCATTATATGAACATAAGACATAGATTTATTTCGACTATATATATATATATATATATATATATATATATATATATATATATATATATATATATATATATATATATATATATATAAATTCTAACGAAAGGCGTCTGACCCGTCTGTCTTCCGCCTCTTAAAAAGCTTAATGATTGAATGTGTAAGTGTGTGTAAGTGTAATCTCGCTGCTTTTTTTTCCTATTCGCTAATGTGTGCGACTATTACAAATCTGTTAAGAATGGTGGTATAAAAATAGTTCTCCATCATACGTACATTGAAAATACAAAGATTAAAATTATATGCACTTTTTTTTTCTTTTTCTTTCCCAGTTACTTCCAGCATCACAGTCTGTAACAAAGGCAGTCAGAACTGATTCATTCATATTGCAGCATATTTTGCATCTTTAAAAAAAGAAAAAAAAAAGTGTGTGTGTGTGTGTGTGTGTGTATATATATTTATATAGAGCATAAATGGTAGAAATAAATAGCAAAGCTAAAAACATTATCAGACTTACAACGTGATTCATAAATAAACTAAATATGAGTCCTGCGAGGTCGGAGTCCAGGACGTTTTGGTGATTTCTCGCTGCACGCTGAATCAGAGAAAAATCACCAAAGTGTCCTGGAGTGCAGCAGAAATGGACATCCTAACAACTGCCATGTCCAGGAAAGAAAACAGAACACAGAGCTTTGTCCTTGTTTGGATGGAGAAAAAAAAAACCACCGGCTGAACATTTCTGCATCGCGTAAGTTCTACAATGCCATCGGAACGCACTCGGACCGTTCGAGTGAGATGGATCACGGAACCTTAAATGACCACTGACGATGCTTAACCATCGCGTATCTACGAGGCTAAGTGGACTTTAGGAATTGAGCCATGCTAGGCTCAGGGCTCAGGACATGGAGCAGGGCTGAGCCTCACCTGGGCAGAAACACGGGCTTCTGGGAGAGCTGCTCTCTCAGCTCCGGCGACGCCGAGTCCGTGTTCAGGTAGCGGTCCACGTAATCTGGCCAACGCTGCAAGGGGTCAGGAAAAAAAACAGTTTGTGTGAGGGTTTAAAAAACAAACAAACAAACAATTCAACGTTTTTCAAGTAATTACTGTGGAGTGGCGTACCTCAAACTCCATGGGTTCATCAGAGTTCTCCTCCTCTGTATCAAGCAGCTCCACAGCCAGCTGTATGCTCCCTTTGCTCTTCTGGAATAGGAGCTGCAACAAACACGCAAAAGTTACGGAAAACGGTAAAAAAATTAATTCCTATAAACACCTGTGTATGAATATTTGTACGCTAATTAAGAGCATTCGTAGGAATGAAAAGTAGATGATCGACGAACACGTCAAAGAAAATGTCATCGTTTTTGAGTGAGCGTACCTTGAAGCAATTCTCCTCGGCCATTAGCTGTTCGGCTTTGCGCTGGTAGCTCGCCTCGGCGCCCGTCCTGGGTGATTGGGTGGACGTGGTTCCACCTGTTGCTTTATTAGAACATTCGCTGAGGTAAAGATCTGTCACCTGAACACAGATCTCATCACTTACTATGTGCTGGAGCTGGAAAGAAAAAAAAGATGGGGGGGTTGGACAAAGAACAAAATTAATGACAACTGACATAAAAAATAAATAAATAAATAAATAAATAAATAAATAAATAAATAGAATAAAACAAGCAGGCATTTTATTTAAAATTGTTTACGATCTACTTTGTGGCAATCGCTTCAAGAAGTCTAGGACCTGGTTCTGTTTCTCACCTGTCTGACGATGCTCTGTATGAGCTTATCCATGGTGAAAGCGATGTAGGCGTGGATGGTGAACATCTCCCTCAGCTGATCTTCATACTGAGATGTTTCCATGTTCCCGTCCAGAAGGTTGCGCACCATCTCCAGAAAAGCGGAGTAGTAGTCTTCGACGTCGATGTCCACTAGAACACAATGAGCATGAAAATCACCCTATCGTGAAGATCCACTGAGCTTGAATACAACGACAAGAAGGAATTGACCTGGACACACCATTTTTAGTTGAGGTTGTAAACATTGTGCTACATTAAAAACATTGGACAGCAGGTCAGGAGCCTCCACTTTGCCCAGTGGATACTAATTAATTTCGAATTCACCCCCCCCCCCCCCGCGCTTGAGGCCAGATGTTCCAAAAGATTTAATGAAAGTTGACTTACGGGGCTCCCTCAGGCGCAGCTGTACAGCTGGGCTTTCGTTCTTCTCTCTCTTGAACCCTAGCACGTTCCTCTCCCACTCCCTCTCCCTGGTCTCGTCCTCGATCTGCTTCTCGGCCTGGTTGTAGATGCGCAGCAGTCTGGAGCACAGCATGTGGTGCAGCCTCAGGAAGACGTACCAGTTGTTGTTGCCGTAGAAAAGGTTGTAGGCCTCGTCGCAAGCGCTCAGCTTCTGCTGCGCCGGCGTCGTGTGACTGAACAGCAGCTTGGATTTGGCCTGAGGCGTACCGTTTGGCTTCTTCGCGCCATCGTCATCGGGATCCGGCTCCTCCTCTTCCTCCTCCTCCTCCACGTCGGAGAGCTCGCCGCGCCGGGCGAACAGCATGTCGGGGATGAAGTGGTAGATGACCTGCTTAATCTTATACTTGTCGTCCTTGTGGATGCTGGACTGCCTCTTGACATGGTGGATGATGAGGGCCGCTGCATCCTCCAGGATCTGACCGTCTTCATAGGGCAGAGTCATGTGGGGGCCTGCTGGAGAGGAGCCGTTGTCTTCTGATGCCTCCTGCCGCTGCACGGGATTAAAAAACGCAGATTGTATGGTTAAGCAAGAATCCGATTAAAAAACTGTCCCGTGATATTTCTAATTTTTTTTTTTTAAACGAAGACAAAAACAACCAATTTTATCGTTTGCATCCGACACATTTCATAGGTCAATGATCGATGATTTAACACAACAGCAGCAAATCTGTACAAACTGCATAAACCGGACACGAGCCATTACACGATCTTCGTTAGAATGCGGCTAACATTTCTCTGGTATTACCACAAAATAAATTGCTCAATACTGTCAGACTCTCAAGGGCCTGAATAATTTAGAAAATTTGGGTGCATTTATTTTAAACCTATTGCTCACTGAAGGTCAACCTTGAATACTTCACTTACCAATTTTCACAAAAAATATATATTATTTTACTTACAAACAAATCACAATTGCATTATTTCAATTGCCTTTTAATCATGAGCAATTGGGAAATTAAGGATTTTGTGTACTGAAAAAAGGAGCTTAAAGTATGCATACACAAATGATAAGTCTGGCCTAAATGTATAGTCAAACTAAATATTTGTGATAACTATTACAATGTCTTTAAAGACGGCAATCAATTTTCAGCACCTTTCAGCACAATCAATACAAATTTTTCTACTATATCATAGTAATTAATTTGCCAATTAATCGGCACCGATACTTGATAGCTGTAAATAATGGCCACAATGTCCTAAAATCCACACGGATAGTTTTTCCGGGTTGCGTTCTTTTGTAGGATAATCACTGACACTGCATGATGTTTACTTGGTGTCTTCTATTCATTTTGGACGTAACTGAGTGTTACATTTGTTTTAGTTTGAATGCAATACTTACGCTTTTTAATATTTATTAACAATTAATATATCATTTTTTTTTATTTATTTAGCACATTTTAAAGACTCAAGACCATGCAAGACCATGACTATTGTAGTCTTTAAACCTCTTTCACCATACGATGTAGGATCGCCGTGTAGAAGCCATGACTAAAGAAATCACCTGGATGGTTTTTATTGGTTATATTTGTTGTTGGAGAGCCCAAGATTGTACTGAATATACCAGGAATTAATTTCAGTTGGCCTCTCAACTAAATATACTAATGTATATAACTAAATGCACTAATGTTCTTACTCTCACTGTTCTACGGCTCCAAATTAACGTGATCTATTT
Organism: Silurus aristotelis; assembly: GCF_946808225.1. NCBI lineage: Eukaryota > Metazoa > Chordata > Actinopteri > Siluriformes > Siluridae > Silurus > Silurus aristotelis. The sequence goes on along the minus strand of NC_139582.1, from coordinate 4,365,299 downwards.
TCCCATTTCACAGCTGCTTTCCAAGCCTTTTAAAGTTCCAGATCTTCCAGGCCACATAAATATTCTGCGCTGTACAGCCATCCAAATATATTTACTCTAAAAACAAAAAGGTTATGTGACAGGATTTGTCTTACCTCGTCATACTGAGTCTCGATCTCGTTGAGCAACGTCTTGGAGCGGAACACTTTCGTGTCGTTCTGTTTGAAGTTAATACCCTGGTGGTCCAATGACTTGAGGTAATACTTCTCGTTCTGCTCCCTCCAGATCTTGTTAAAGCCTCTTTGAGCCTCGCGCCACTCTTCGTCTTTCATTTTCAGTCTGAAAACACAGTCATGGCGTCCATGCCCGTCATATTAAAAAAAAAAAAAAAAAAGAGCTGCACCTGTCAAAGTATAACATCTGAGACTTTACTCAGATTAGACAGCTTAAGGATCACTTTTTGTCTTTGCTTGAACTTTTTCGAGGGGATGTGTGTTACATATAACTGGTTCGTTTTTTTTGCCCTGTATCTCAAATCTTACCTTTTTAAAACAATGGGAACAGAGACAGCGGGGTTTCTCTTGAGGCCGTCAACGATGTCTGCAGCCTTCTCCCCGTATATCCTCTGAATGGCTTTGCGGTGAATGACCTCCGAGGAGCCTCCCATGGTGTTGTCCAACCTGAATTTGGCCTGTTCTTCTGCTGACATTCGGGAAAGTTTCTTCTGAACGGTCTCCAGAGCACGAATAGTGGCCAGGTTGGTCTCTAACACCACATCGAGCTGCAAAAACATTTTTTTGGAGACTTCATTCAATAAATCAATGAAGTAGGGGTGACCCCAGATAGCTGAAGATTCGATCTTATGATAGGAGGAGCCTAATTCGACTTCCAATCTCACAGTCGAATTGGTGCTATGAAACGAGGATTGTGCCATTTTGGTTATACGGGGATGCTCAATGTCGAATTTCACATAGAACTACTAGGTTTCTCCCAATAAGTGTATAAAAAAAACAAAAAACAAAAAAAAAAACCACAAATACACACAAATTCTCTCACACACACACACGATTTCAATACCAGTCGACTGTGGGCAAGACTCTGATTCGACACCAGGAAACCCCCCCCGCCCCCAAATTAACGAATAGTACGACTAGATGTTTCGAATGCTCTCGTACCTCAAAGCGCTCGTCCTCACATCTGTATATGTGCTCTTCGTATTGGGTCTTTTTGGAGCTAACAAAAGTGGAGTCCTCGGACCAAGACGGGAAAGACACCCACGTGTCGTTCAGAACCTGAAGGCCATAAATGTCATCATTTGTTGAGTCAAATCCAGAAGAAGCCAATGGTATCTCCATCATAAAAGAACAAATAGCTCACGTCCACTAACCTCTTTACAGAGCGGAGTTCTCCCTGTGCATTTGGGCTGCTGGAAGCTCTTAGGCAGAGCTCGGTAACTGGAACCCAACCTCTTGCAGGACGAATAATCGATTTCCATCGCAATGCCCTCCGTGGCACGCTCTTTGGGGAAGCTCTCGAGTTGTGAACACTCTTTGTAGCCCAGGAAGTTCTTGAACCAAGTGAACAGCTCTGGGAATTTCCTAGGAAAATATGACGATTCAAATAAAAAAATTAGGAAATTCTGCAAAATACGTCAAAAGAAATCTTACACACAAATAACCTGTAAAAACATCCTGCGGTGTTTAAAAAGTGGCTTCAATAGAAATCTTTGAGCATTCATTTAAATGAGTATAAGAGGCTGAGAATTGCACACACAAAGCTCTTCTTTGAGAAAATAGCCGTGACGTGAAGAGAAACCGTCATGCCTGCGCGTGCTTCAGCTGTTCAAGGACCATGACATGTGAAGCTATGTTTCCCTTTCACCAGGGGCTACAGTAATATGCTTCAAAATGATCAGACTTACCCTAAGAAAGGTAGCACCAGCTGCACTAGTTCTGCTCGTGAGATCACCTCTTGATTGAAGATCACCAAACAGCGAAGGAAATTGTCGTAGGCCTCGGAGCTTCGTAGCGCTTTCCTCACCTGAGGTAGAAACGCATTAAAAAAGCCATCACTTAATACATTCATGTAAACTCAGTAGCCTGACCCCCTGCACACATTGTTGATATTCACCACTAGGGGTGTATGAAAATATCGAAACACGTGAGTACTGCGATATTTTCCTTGGTGATACTGAATCAATTCTCAAAAAAACGCAATATCAGTATTTTATTTTTAATTCATACAAGATTTACGGTAGTTGTTTCGTCCCGACCGCTAGATAGACAGCAGTTCTTCTGTCGTCTGTAATGATTTCTTGAGTAACTCGAATAATTAAATTAGACAAAATTCATCGAGGCAAATACATTTTTCACAATGCTTCGTTTAGTCAATTTATTTAAAACACGGATACTGTGTTTCCCACGGACCGTTAATACTGACGCACCACTAGCTAAACTCTGGACAGGTAACTGCAGAAGACGCCGCAAAACGAAAAAATGAAGGAACGTGGAGAAAACGTGGTGAGGGGGCGAGGAGAAGATTCAGGCCGAAGAAAACCAAAGCTTGGAATCATTTCAAAGTATAAACAAAACAGATTCGGTGAATCTTTCCATCCCTGGTCTCTATCCTGAAGCACTTAACTAGCTCGCGATCAGTTTTAGCCCAGACCTCTACTAGGAGAGCTCTTGTGGGTTGGCTACCGATTTGTCCACTATAGGAGAAAAAAAAACTTTCAAAGCCTTACCTTTTCAAAGAACAACGATTCGGTGCCGATTCCAAATTTGCTGCCTTCAGCCACTGGGTGTTCCTTCCCTAAAAACTTTGGCTTCTTCTGTCAATAACAACAGAACAGGCAAAATTCAAGCTGGTGATCAACACCTTTACTAAAACGCAAAAAAACAACAAAAAAAAAAAACACACACATTGCGTACCTTTAAGGGGGGCGTAGCACCAGGCCCGGAGTGTCTGCGAATCTGGCAGCCATTCTGGTTAAATCTCTGCTTGTTGTTGTTGAGCTGAGGCCTCTTCAGCACACCACTGGGGTCCATGCGCACAGACTCGGGCTTATCCGTGCCCGTTTTGCCCAATAACTACAGAGAAAAAGAGCATTTCCTATCAATCACCAGCCGCACTCAACAACACAAGGGTAGAGTATAATATCCTGCACACCGCTTACCATAGAACTGTTGGCATCAGGCAGGAACTGGCCGAACTCGGAGAGGAGATCCTCCTGGTTCTTGAAAAGCCTGGCGACCTGAGCGTACACTTCCTGCTCGGTTAGAGCCGGAGTGTAGTTCCCGCCTGCCTCCTTTGCGTTCCGCTGCTCTTTCTGCACGAATAGCGTTTCTTTCAATTAGACTGAATGATACGTAATGGCGGAGTACCTGCTTTGTAGCACAGCACCTCTTAATTATCTCTAATAAAAGGCTTTTTGAGCTTTTATTAAAAAAAAGATTTAATCGCAGCAATTTGATCGTTTTAGACTACATACATTTGAACAGTATACATTGATATTAGGGGTATAACAGTGTCTTTATTTTACATGGGTGAAATCTTGTGAATCGTCCAGCTTCAAGAATTTGTTTCTTAAAAAAAAAAAAGAAAAAAGAAGATCCTGACGATATCGAGGGAGCGAATGAACGAAGGATGGAAGGAATGAAGACATTTGTAAAATGTAAAAAAACACACTTCTGTATTACCAAAAATCTCGTCTAAATGTAAACTGTCTCCAATGTAATCAGTTGAATAAAATTTCAATGTATTTAATTTTATTTAATCAATTTAATTTGCTTCCAATTTAATCGATTACTCAATTGAAACAATATAACAAAAAAGTGTACTTTATTCATTTATTTTATACATTTCTTTTTTTATTATAATTTTTTGTAATTCTTTAAAAAATGTAAACTGTTGTTCACACGTTAATAATAAACTGCATTAAAAAAAGACTTATGTATTGCATTTCTTCCACCCAGACTGCACCGAATGCGAACCAAACCGTGAGATAAAAACTGTGGTATGTCCCGAACCGTGAATTTTGTGTATCATCGTTACACCCCTAAATAATACCAAAAAGATTTCATAAACATCTCGATTACAATGCCTACACCACTTACATAGGAAAAATAAAGGCTCTTTATTTTGCCGCATTTTAATGCGTGCTGCTTATCTGCTCCATCCATGCGCTCACCTGGTATGTGTGCAGAATCTCGAGAAAGGCTTTGTAGATGTCTGGTTGGCCTTGAAATCGGTTTTTGATCTTGTTGACATAGTTGATGGCGTGGTTGAACTCCACGGGCTGGTTGTTCTGCAGGGGGGGAGCGCTGGCAGGTGTGCTGCTCACCGGCGTGTGAGACTGGACTGAGGGGGAGCGGGGCGAGGCGTACGACGGGATGGACGGATTGTGCTGGCTGGTCGGGGTCAGGGCAGGAGACTGCATGGGCTGCAAAGGGGGGAGTGGGGAGTCATTGTCAGTCTTTTAGAAATAAGAAACAAATATGCTGCTTTGATATAAGCAATAATATGTGAGATTTACTGTCTGATTTAACCAATCAGGACACTGCTAAACATACTCCAAATGCTACCTTGCTGATCTTGGCAGGCGTGGGCTGGCTAGGTACGGGGAGAGCAGCCGTGCTGGTCGGGGCCGAAGTCTGGCTCTGGAGCTGAGTCGGCTGCGTGATCGGGAGGTTCTGCACCGAAATGCCGTGTGGCGTGATGTGGTGGATCTGGCCTGGGGTCGTCACGTTCACCAAGTCGTTCGTCTGCACTTCGATCTTGTAGCCAGGGGGCAGGAAGGTATTAAAGCCCATGATGAGGTCCGGGTGGCCCTTAAATAGCTGTGATACTCTGTTAATCACGCCTGGTGTATCGATACTGGGAACACACAGAAAACACGCAGGATGTGTGAGTCAATAACGAGCGAGTATTACGGCATGTAACTGAGCGGTAATTACTTAAAAAAACTAGAACGTTAGGTCCCGGTATTAGGGCCACTCTTGGGCCCTTGAGCAAGGCCCCTAACCCTCAGTGCTCCAGAGGCTCTGATCGCAGCTTCCTGACATCGCTGGGAAATGCGAAGAAAGAATCACTCTTTACCTTTCAAACCTCGAAATCGCAGGAGGTGCCGATTCCTTCACAAAATGCTAAATAAACCTCGCTGAAAGCTTTTATCAGTCAAAGTATCAGAACAAGTGCGTTAATATAAACTTGGGATTTGTCTAATGTCAGGGCTGATGATATATATATATATATATATAAAAAAAAAAAAAAAAAAAAAAAGGACCAATCAGAATCGAGCACGAATTAATTGCTCAATTTTAAACTTAAAATATATATATTTTTTAAACGATCGCAAATTTTTTTCTCTCCTGGCGGTGTCGCTTTTCAATTCATTTCTTAACTGCATGGTGCAGTAATGTGTTCGCGTGAACGGGACGTGTTAATCGGTCAACAACGTCGGCTAGCGGAGGAGCAGAAGAACTTGAAAAGCCTCCCGATTCATTTGAATCGCACGGAAGGGGGCGTTTCCTTGCTGTAACAAACTGAGCTTTGAGATCCGTTGCACCACTAATAAACACCTTTTTTAAACCAGTGGCTCTTCATTAATTTAATAACTATTTCTAAGAAAAAACCTGAAAGAAAAAAAAATGGACGCTGTCCAATCGCAATAAACAACCGATTAAACAATCACAAAAACATTTCGTATATATTTTGAATATAATATAAACCAAAAGTCCAGGAGGTCCAGTCTGACCTTTGAGATTTGAACTCTTTCATTATATCCAGGAAGTCGTTGTAAACTTGAGGCTGATTTCCGAACTGGAGCTTCACTTGATCCAGGTAGGAAAGAGCATCTTCCACCTGCATCCACACACAACAGAGAAATCACAATCCACTCTCGATCAGAGGAAAACGTACGGCAGAAACGCCAGTGGACACGTGGGCCAAAGTCGTACCTTGAGCCTCTGGAACTGCTGCTGGCCTGGTGTCGGGGCCGAAGCGGGTGGGGCATGAGAGAGACCCTGACCTCCGGCGGCCCCTGTAGGCTGGACCACGGGGCCGTGAGGATGTGCTCCAGCGAGCACCGCAGGATTGTCCCCAGGTCCTCCAGAGCTCTGAGACAAGGGCAACTGAAAAGAAAAATATTTTAAAAAATAACTACTCATTTAGTCTCCTTAAACTTGACGTGCAGACGGCATCTGTCACGTACCTGAAAAGTCTGAGGGACCTGAGAGTACTGCACGCTAGCAGCGGGCTGCATGGTTTCTGACGCGGCCCCGAAGACGGAAGATCCGGTGGTAACAACGCGGTGATGAAAGCTTTCGGTGCCTGCGGGGAGCCGCCGATGAGACCCAAACGCTGTGTCCTGGTCGTCCGAGCGCCGCTTCATTGTGTACTCATACCTCACAGCTCGCTGGAATCTGAAACGGTGAGAAGTACATCAGAGCGGAGCTACGAAGAGTGGAACAAAGAAGCGAGACTGACTGGAGAGTAACGATATGGCAAAAACTCGGCGATACATGGAATTGGAATTAATTGCTTACAATATGCATCTGGACATTTTCGGTTAAAATGACGCCAATGAAATTCAATGCTCACGGTGAAAGAAAACGCTATAAGCTGATAGAAGTCATCAGCTACATGTTACTAAGGATTTATAAGAAACTCACTGCAACTCAATATTTACCCTATATAGTCGAGTATGCGAGTAGACACTGGTGATATGATAGTCATTATTCAGCCATGATGTGCTTTAAAGTATTTTATTGTTATTTTGGAAAAATTATTCTCGATATCAGACAAATATGAGGTTAAAGATTATACTCAAGCCTACAAATGTAAAAACTACAAAAAGCTAAATACGCTCACAGGCAAAACTCAAATTTCATCAAGCGGCATAATTAGCATTAGAGGTCGACCGATCATTCGGGTTTTGTAAATATAGCTCGTCGCCGGAACTATCGGTAAAAATCCATACCGATAGTTTTTCCGGGTTCCGGACAGATGTCATTACAATAGCAGCCTCTAGAGGAGAAACAATGATTCCACTTGTATCATTTATTAATTATATCTATGAGTTAATATATTTCATTTAGCACATTTTCACAATTAAGCAAGTTTTTTTTTTAAAGGTTCTGTACTATTTTACAAGGCGTGTTATTATTACTTATCCAGGTCCCATTTTAAAAAACATTGTTTGATTAATCCGTTGTTGACAAGTATGATCCCAGCCATCAGTAAAATCCGCTACAGGTCGACCTCTAACATACAGACAAAAGTTTGTGGACACCTGATCATAAAATTCTTATATACTTTTTCAGCACAACATTTTTATTTAGTCCCCATTTGCTGTTATAACACCCTCCACTCTTCTGGGAAGATGTTCCACTAGGTTTTGCTTGTAAAGATCTGTGCCACAAGAGTGTTAGCAAAGTCTGATACTGATATGAGATAAGGAGGCCTGGGGAACATCCCAAACGTGTTCGAATGAGATCTTCCACCCCAACCCATGTAAAGCCTTTCTTCATGGAGTTTGCTTTGTGCATAGGAGTACTGTAATGCTGGAACAGAGTAGTTCAATTGAAGAAAAAATGCCATTGTACCCCATCCAGAGACGTCCTTTACAACTGTGTGCCTCTACGTTTGCGGAAGAACCACATATGATTGAAAAAGTCAGCTGTCCTGTTGATGTAACAGTATTGAACTATTTTGCAATTTTCACACTAAAACATTCATATTGGCACTTAGCAATTTCAGAGGTTGCGCACAATATTTTGCGTTAGAGACATTGTGACATTTCTATACACAAACCTGCTTGTTTACCGTGCAATTTGTGGCCTATGTTTTTCTTTCTTTACTTTGTACTTCGTGTGAAGCAAAACCAACTCAAACCCAAAGGTTCTATGTCGGTTTGATTGATAGGTTCGTGGTGTAAAAGATTGATAGTTTCGCACGTAAATCCTGTGATGATCTAGACATATCTGCATTTTCAAACACAGAATTACACAACCAAGCGTGTTCTATCTAACAGGCGAGCACGTCAGTGTAATCACTGATCCAAGAAAAAATATACTTCCTTATACAGAACCACTCATTTAGCAGTAATAAGTGCTACCCCTCATGCAATAAGCAGCCAAGTTCACCTGCTTTTGGCGCATACACACGTGTTTAAGTGTGCATGTGTCTATGCGTGTCTAAGCATCAACATGTGCGTCTGTGGATGTTTTGGCGCGTGCATGTGTGTTTACGGGATTTAAACCCACTACCTTCAGTATCCACCTGTGTGGATATGCGTCTAGGCGTGTACAGGTGTCTATTTGTGCGCATGCGTGTCTAAGCATTTATGCATCTAATCATGCACGTGTCAGTGTGTGCGTCTACGATGTACATGTTTGTGTGCACGAGTGTCTATACGTCTCTAAGCGTGTGCATGTGCGCCTATTCGGGTCTGTACGCGTGTGCATGTGCGTCTATGACTGTACACGCGTGTGCATGTGTACGCGGGCGCGCGTTTCCGTGCCCGTGCCCGAGACAGCTGGCAACCATTACGCACCACACAACCGGCTATAATACACACACACACACACATAAAAACATAAGGAGACCAAAATGAACCCAAACAAACCAAGAACGAAGACAAAAAGAAAAACATCTCTAGCCCTTTTCCCAACAACTAAACAAAACAACAAAAACAAATCCCGTTAAGATTAGCCCGATATGCTATTACAAATCAATTCGCTATCACAATACTATTCATAACAACGAATCCATAACGAAGTATAAATATTTTCCTTTATTTCTATCGAGTTTGAACTGACAGGTCCGAGTGAACACAAATCTTATACACAGATCAGTCAAGCTACCGTTTGCTAAAATCCAGGGCAAGTGTGTTAGCTAGCTAGCAATAGCTGCTAGCATGGATAACCGATATGATCAATATAACTATTCGAAACGATTATAATTCGGATTTATTTAAACAGAATACATTTATGGAGAATAAAATGGATCACGTGTAACTATGGACACCGGGTGTAGGAAATATCCTGAGCAGCACCTCTTCTCATGCTAATCTTTGCTAGCTTGTTTTCTTGCTAGCGTGGGAAATCAGGAAGTCCTGGTGCCTCAATGACTTCTTTTCTATTTCCTCGCCGACATTAAATCGATCGGTTCAGATTTGAGAGGAAAATAAATCCCCGCATGTTTACACACGAGCTGGTGGATTTGAAGGGGTTTTGAACCGCGCTAAGATGCTAAGCAGGCTAACTAGCTAGTCGATTAGCGGGATGCATAATCCGATTTGTAATGCAGTTTGAAATTGTTTTTATTTCCCCAGAATATAATCCTAATCAAACCTACAAAATATAGAAATATAACCCAGATTAGGATTTATGGAGCTGCGATGATGCCCCATATGCTTCACCTGGTTAGCATGCTAGTTCGGAAAAATCCCCCACACTCACCTCGACGGCAGACAACAAAGTCCTCCTCGATAAGTCCCGCGCGAGTCACGTCAGATTAATTCGGAGATGTAAATCTTGTGTAAAACCGATTTGTTTTAAGAGTAAAATTAACTAGATGTGTAAATACACGGAAGGCGCCGGAGCTCCGGGAACATGCTAGCGTGCTACCTGGAACAAATCGGGGAAAACAACCTCCAGGAAGAATTTTCAACAATGGGGCGTGGTTTTGGCGCGACCACACCCCTTGGGCGATCTGATTGGACAGTCTATGAAGCTTAAACTCTTTGAGGACACGCCCACCGCCCCTTGTGATTGACTGGTTTAGGGCACATTATTCTCTTTTTGTTTTTTGTACATGGCTTTTTTTTTTTCTTTTTTTTTTTCCTGGAAGAATTGAAGTAGCATATAAAGGCAGTCACATCCAAGGACATTTGTGTGCTTCAGTTTACAGTAGCTCAGTTTTGTTTACAGGATACACAACCATTACAAGTCAAAGCATACAATACTTTACATTGATTGTATTTAGCAGACATCTTTATCCAGAGCAAATTACAATTGAGCAGTTGAAGATTAAGGGCCTTTCTCAAGGGCTAAGCAGTAGCAGCTTGCTGGTGGTGGGATTTTAACCTATAACCTTCCAATCCAATGCCTTAACAACTGAGCTACAACCTTCCTCAGAAGTTCCACTTCTGTAATAATCATAACTGTAATGATGGGTGTATACGAGCCAGTTTACACACAATCGCTGCCTTAAAATAGTCTATATGCAAAGCAAAACAGTGCTCTGAGCGTTCCTGCCCCTTTTGTCACGTGTCCGGGAAATCTTTTCGAAACACCTTCTATGAATCTATGACTTATAAAGGTCAGTGCTCCCTGTGACTGTGTGTGTGTGTGTGTGTGTGTGTGTGTGTGTGCGGCCTTGTGCTGCCATCTGTTGGTGTGTTACAAAAAGTCTCAAAACATTTCGATACTACCTCATATTGTCACTTTTTTTTTAATAACAACTAATCAACTTATTAACTAAAAAAAAAAATCTTGTTCAAACACGTGTATAAAAAAGTTACGCAGTGTTTTCCATAAATAGACATTTATTTAATGGTTATGTTCTGTCTTACATACTGTAAGTTCTCCTGTTAGAGAAGTCAGTTTCCTGCTGTGCAAGTGTTGTTTATTACATTATAGTAGCTATAAACAGTCATCCCCTTTCCTGATCTTGTTTTATATCTCTATTGAAATTCATGAGACCAGAAACTTTAAGCATAAATCCGTCTTCCCTGAGAGACTGGGGGTTAATAGACATTGTATAAATAGCGCAATGTGTTTTTAATTAATAAATAAAAAATCTAATTATGGGCAAATAACTGTGGGATAAAAGGAAGACTATCTTTGACATAGAAATGATTAAAAAAAAACACTCAGAAATATTCACTTTTAAAGTTGGTTTCATTTATTTAAATGCTTAAAAACATCTAATATATATATATATATATATATATATATATATATATATATATATATATATATATATATGAAGTTAAATGAACCCCTGCTTCCCATACTGTATATCTGGTCATATAATGGATGAAATGAAGGATATGTGCAAGATATTTGTAAAAAAAAAAAAAAAAAAAAAAGAAGACAGCAAACCACAGCTAAACAAAGCTGAAAGCGAGAGCTAGTAATATACAGTGCTGAACAGACAATAGCCACAACTTTAAATCAATAACAAATGATCCCAGTAACAACACATAATACCTCAGAAACCCTCAGATAATCGTTTAATCATTTATTCATTCAGTAAATGCTTTATCTTGATCAGAGTCACGGTGGATCCGTAGTCTATCCCGGGATCACTGGCGTGAGGGAGGAATGCAGCCTGGAGAGGAAGCAAGTCCATGACAGAGACTCAAAACAATAACACGTTTCACATGCTTACATGAGCCACCAAAGTGGAGGAAAAGCAGAGAAACCCAAAGAGTATTATCATTACACTGATATTCAAGTATTTAAATATTAACCTAAAAAAGGAAGAAATGTCAGACAAAAATTTGGAAACACCTCATGTTCCTTTTATTTCTATGCAACAAACTGGAAAAAAAACCAGTTAGTTTCTCCAAACATTCAGCTAAAATACTTTGCCATGCCTCAAGTGTTTTTCATTAGATGAATATTTCTTTCTGACTTTGTGATCCAGTTCATCCCACTGCAGTTTAATTGGATTTAGGTGCAGTGATTGAGCAGGCCATTCCATGACAGATAAAACTCCAGATGATTGTCTCCCCTTTAAATAACACTTAACAGAGCTTGACCGAAGTCCAGACAGAACTGCAACTGAATGGAAGCCATGTTGGTTTAGGATTCCTTTCACTCAGAATAAGTCTCCACCCATCTCTGCTCGAAAACAACCCCAAATCATTAAGCTTCCAACTCTGGTCTGCTAACATCTTCTCTCCTGTTCTCTGTCTTACAGAAGTTCTTTAGTTAGAGCTAAAATTGTAACATCAACGTGTTTTTCCACAGAACTTTTTTCCAGTCATTCACTGTCTTGTGTGAATTCGCCTTTTTGCATAATTTGTTGAATAGAAACAAAAGGAACAAGCATGTGTCCCCAAAAAAACAATAAAAGACTACGTGTTTCCAAGCTGTTGACAGGCTCTGTACATCACAAATACACAAGTAAACACTGTTCTAGACCCATGTAAAGTGCCATTCAGTTGCAAATTGCAACCAAAAAAAATACAAGCCCTGATCCCATATAGGCAATAAATAAATACATAAAGACAGACTTATGCAGAGAATCTCAGCATTTCACATTTCACGTTTTAACAGCCTTATCGAATGGTCGGAGTGGAGAGTCGGCTGCGTAATCGGGAGGATCTGCACCGAAACACCACGTGGCGTGATGTGGTGGATCTGGCCAGGGGTCATTACCCTCACCATGTGGGTAGTCTGCACTTCGGTCCTGTAGCCAGGGGGCAGGAAGGTATTAAAGCTCATGATGAGGTCAGGAAGGTCCTTGAATAGCTGTGACACTCTGATAATCACGCCTGGTATATTGATACTGGGAACACACAGAAAACACATGATATATGTCAATGACTAGCGAGTACTTTGGCATAGAATTGGGCAGTAATTACTTAAAACAAAGTTCATTTAAAACATAGCAATAAACACATTACTATTGAATTGGAATTCTACTGATTAAATGTATGCACAAGGAATAAAAATACTAGATGGTCAGATGTTCAATTAAAAGGTCCAAATCAGTGACAGGGCTGTGGGATGCAACCTGATGTGAAGCCTAGACACCGTCACCACCGCGAAGGTGAAAATAAAGCATAGGCAGAAGTTTTTTATTTATACCAAAGAAAAATGCCAATACTACAATTGATTGATCATCAAAGAACGAAATTTCATACATTCAATCCATTTAAAGTTATGTACATGCTGAAAAAACACTAAAAATGAATAGTTTTATATTTTAGATTGTTCAAAGTAGCCACTTCCTGCAGTTTTCCAATTCCACATTCTCATGCTGGAATATCAAATTCATGCTGGAATGGTTTGCAATGTGCACACTGACTTGTCAGGAGTTCATTTGTGACATGTATTGCCTTCTTAAGTACTTTAGAGCATCAACTGTCTTGTTTAGAAGAAAGGGTGAGAACAGAGTCAATATTCCTATTAGTGCTACTATAATTACTGTACTAATCATTTAAAACACTCATTTAATAAAAAAAAAGACTGTCCATCATTACCTTCAGAACTAAAGGTCAAAGTTCAAAGAACTTCAAATGTATACCCAGGTGCAGTCGCCAAAAAAGATCAAACGCTAAAATTAAACTGGATCTCATGAGACACATTTTAGGAAAGGAAGGTTAAGAGCTACCTCTGCTGCAGAAGATAATTTTATTTGAATTTCAAGCCTTAGAAAACTTTTTTGCTTTTATCAAGTGGCAGACATATTCCAACATCTACTGTTCAGAGGAGACTGTGTGAGTCAGACCTTCATGGTCAAAGAAACCATTACTTCGGAAGAACAACAAGCAGAAGAGAGTTGCTTAGGCTAAGAAACACAAGAAAGAACATTAGTAGATCAGTGGAAAACTGTCCTATGGGTTGATGAGTCCAAATGTAATATTTTTGGCTGATTATTACATAAGTCCATGCATGTTCCTTTATAGTTTGGATGTTTCTTTCATAGCATCTTTTCCACGGCCCGGTAGCGGGTCACAACCTGGTGGTTGGGAATCTGAATGAAATTATAGCAGCTATAAACAGTCTTTCCCCCACCAGCATGTCTTAATTTCTCTTTTTAGAAAGCTTACAGTTTTACCTCTGAATCGTTAAAACGTGTTCTTCATAAATGAAATGAATACGAAGTAAAGGTCCAGTCTGACCTTCGAGATTTAAACTCTTTCATTATATCCAGGAAGTCGTTGTAAACTTGAGGCTGATCTCTGGATTGGAATTTCACTTGATCAAGGTAGGAAAGAGCGTCTTCCACCTGCATCCAAACACAACAGAAAAATCTAAACCCACTCTCGATCAGAAGATAACTTGCTGTGGTAAACATATGGACTGAAGCCGTACCCTGAGCCTTCGGGACTGCTGCTGGCCTGGTGTTGGAACCGAAGCAGGTGGGACATGAGAGTGACCCTGACCTCCGGCAGCCCCTGTAGGCAGGACCATGGAGCTGTGATTATATGCGCCAGTGTGCACTGCGGGACTGTCTCTGTGTCCTCCAGAGCTCTGAGACAAGGGCACCTGAAAGGGAAAATTATATATAAAAAAAAAAAAAAAAAAAAATGTATACTCAGCATTAACAGTCTAGGTTTTGCTCCACCAATACTGCAACTATTTACTGCAGATGAAGGAGATAATTAAACCTTGCAGGCCGTATCAAATCCGAGTGCTATCTACTTTAAGCTGACATACACACAGCATTCATCACATCACATACTTGAAGTCCGGAAGATCCGGCGGCACCAACACCGTGATGAAAGCCTCTGAGGTTCCGCCGCTGAGACCCAGACGCTGTTTCCTGGTGGTCTGAGAGCAGCTTCATTGTACACTCATAGTCCAGAGCTCATTTTAATCCGAAACACTGAAGAATAAAACAGAGTGGATTAACAAGGAGCAGAACAACAAGAGAAAATAGAAGCCTGATGGTATAGCAAACATAATATTATGATACCTAAAGACATTTTTGGTTTATAATATGCACCATGATATTATACTAATAAAATAACACTGTAGAATGAGTTATCAGTCTTATACATTTATGAGATTTGGCAGAGGCCCTTATCCAGATTAAATTACATTTGATCTTATTTATATGACTGAGAATCTACAGAGCAAAGGGCCTTGTTCAGGGGCCCAAGGAGTGGCATCTTGGTGTGGCTGGGATTTCAACTCATATATACTGCAGGTATGTAGGCACCAACAACACACACAATGTCGTATAACAATAAAAAACACATCCGTACATATTTCTCACATCTAACAGTAGTCTATAAACTATATACCCAATTATAGGAATGTACACTATATGGACTATATGGATTTTATCTGTTTTTTGAATACCCCCATCTACATTTAGTACTTATTTGCTCTTATATTAAGATCCACTCCCTTCGATAAAGATGTTTCACTCGATTTTGGTGATATATATATGATCGATATGAAACCATCAGAAATATCGTTAAGCAGTTACTTTAGAGACATACTGTATGCCTGGATATTTTATCATATCAAAATATTTTTGTGTGGTGGCTTTTTGGGGCTCATGCCTTAAATCTGTAGCGCTGGATTCTCACTTTTATTCAGACTATGATCTTTTATTAATGCATGACCTCTACCTTTAAAAAGCTGCTGGGAAAAACACTATATGAACAAGAGTTAGTATAAGATTTCTATGTCCTTTTTTGACATCCCATTCCACACTTAGTCCCCATTTGCTGTTATAATAAGGTCCACACTCCACTCGATTTTTGGGGAGATTTGTACTCTTTAATCCACAAGATCATTAGTAAAGTCAGGTACTGATGTAGGTGAGGAGGCCTGTGGTGCAGAGTTCCATTTCATCTCAAAGGTGTTCAATAGGGTTTGAGCTTTATAGAAGGCCACTCAAGATCTTCAACTCCAACCCATGGAAAGGAGATCTTTATAGAGCTGGATTTGTGCACATTGTCATGTTGGAACAGGGTTTGCAAGTTCAAGTGAAGGATAGAATGAAATCTTTCCATCACTTGAACTTGCAAACCCTGTATCCAGCACTACAAGTTTGTGGGAACGGTTTGGTGAAGAACTAGTGAGTTGTTATTCATGAACGATTCATTCATTTTAAACGAGTCCCTAATGTGACTCAGTAGAACAAGTATTCGTACTTGTTTTTTTTTTTTTGTAGGTTATGTCCAGGAAGCAGAATTGACTCAGAGTCGTTCGATCTTTTATCATGTGATTGCAATAGACGCTATGCATTGCATTAAACAGAAAACGGAAACAGAATTGAGTGGTTCATCTCATGAGTCATCTGAGCCGATTCGCTGTTTTTTTTTGTGTGTCACGTGACACCCATATATACTATCCAGTTATTAGTAAATACATTGGAACTATAGTCAAAATTCGTGTAAGTGGACGTGTTGGGAATCTGCTTATCGAAAATGTAACATTTTATTTTATTTCAGATTAAAGGAACGAAATGACTCGTTCATTTTGATTTAATGAACCGAGTCGCTTAAATGATCCGATCTTTCTATCGCTACAAAGAACCGCATATGACTGGAGAGGTCACGTGTCTCAGAACTCCGTATATCATAAGACGCCAGCTCTAAACAGGTGCATGTCACGTGACCGAAAATACGCAACCATTTTGTATATATAACTTTTAAAAGTTTGGCCTGATCTCTGTCTATGTGCTTAGGGGTGATCTAAATTCTCCTACGTTTTCCGGAAAACAACTTAAGATGTATAAGATTATGAAATAATACTTATAAGATTCAAGGGAAATATTTCAGGGGTTATTCCGGGTCAAGCTCCATCGGATGCTAAGCTCTCCAATAAGCTTGTCATGCAATAGATTATCAAGCTGTCAGAACTCATCAGATTGTTTTTTTAACTAGAATACATATCTTAATTCTGAACCAATGTACAAAATTCCGGACTTTTAAACCAGTACACGATTTATGTAGCTAAAATGCTAACGTGCTATTTGTATACCTTAGGTGTTTAGCAAGCTAGTTAGTAAATACATCAAAAAAGTCACCTCGATTGCAGACAAACACAGTGTCCTCGATAAGTTCGGGTCACTCCAGATTTATTTACAAAATAAAAACAGGAATATATACTGTGTATGTATTTATATAATACTGATCAGGAAGTCAAACTTCAGGAAGACTTTTCCGGGGGCGTGGCTTTGTGACGTCTCTGATCTGATTGGCTAAAGTTGGCCTGCTTAATGCTCCCTGAGTACACGCCCATCAGTGGACGGACGGACGGACAGACAGACAGATAGATAGATAGATAGATAGATAGATATGTATAGGACTATCCAAAAAACTTGTGCATACTGTGTTTCAGTTTATATTTAAAATTCTATTATGTTTTAGCAGCCATGTTGAACCACGGCTACAGAAACCATCAATGTTATAGAGAAACAAAGTATAACAGAGAGCTGCATCACAGACAGGAATTTCATACAGCTTGAATGAATGGCATTATCACAGCAAGAAACACAATGAACACAATTTCAAACAGTCTCCTTTCACTGTAGCCACAGCTGCATCGCATGCTGCGTACATCATCTCTGGCAGAAGCATCGATATTTACCTCATAAAATGAATCCGGGTTTTCGGTGTACTTTTCTGCATTTATTTTTCTGTGCATTATGGTTTTACTGGGAAATTCAAATGAAGGCAAACTGTGTTTTTGTGCAAAAGTATAAACAGTTTATGAAAAAACTGTCAGACAGGCAGACAGATAGATAGATAGATAGATAGATAGATAGATAGATAGATAGATAGATAGATAGATAGATAGATAGATAGATAGATAGATAGATAGATAGATAGATAGACAGATAGATATCTATGGGAAAAAAACACTAAAAGTGTAACATACTTTTGAGTGGTACTGTATACGTATCTAAAGACCATAAGTGAAAATAAAACTTTAGAATGTGCGCAAGATGTATTTAAGGCATAATATACGCTAAAAATATGATATGAAAGTGTACAATATATAAAATGTACATTGTATGCCTAGTTACCAAGTGCACAGTACACAGTGTACATACTGATGGTATATAAATACAGTGGGTACGGAAAGTATTCAGACCCCCTTAAATTTTTCACTCTGTTATATTGCAGCCATTTGCTAAAATCATTTAGGTTCATTCTTCTTCCTCATGAATGTACACATAGCACCCCATACTGACAGAAAAACACAGAATTGTTGACATTGTTGCAGATTTATTAAAAAAGAAAAACTGAAATATCACATGGTCCTAAGTATTCAGACCCTTTGCTCAGTATTTAGTAGAAGCCCCCTTTTGATCTAATACAGCCAGGAGTCTTTTTGGGAAAGATGCAACAAGTCTTTCACACCTGGATTTGGGGATCCTCTGCCATTCCTCCTTGCAGGTCCTCTCCAGTTCTGTCAGGTTGGATGGTAAACGTTGGTGGACAGCCATTTTTAGGTCTCTCCAGAGATGCTCAATTGGGTTTAAGTCAGGGCTCTGGCTGGGCCATTCAAGAACAGTCACGGAGTTGTTGTGAAGCCACTCCTTCGTTATTTTAGCTGTGTGCTTAGGGTCATTGTCTTGTTGGAAGGTAAACCTTCGGCCCAGTCTGAGGTCCAGAGCACCCTGGAGAAGGTTTTTGTCCAGGATATCCCTGAACTTGGCCGCATTCATCTTTCCCTCGATTGCAACCAGTCGTCCTGTCCCTGCAGCTGAAAAACACCCCCACAGCATGATGCTGCCACCACCATGCTTCACTGTTGGGACTGTATTGGACAGGTGATGAGCAGTGCCTGGTTTTCTCCACACATACCGCTTAGAATTAAGGCCAAAAAGTTCTATTTTGGTCTCATCAGACCAGAGAATCTTATTTCTCACCATCTTGGAGTCCTTCAGGTGTTATTTAGCAAACTCCATGCGGGCTTTCATGTGTCTTACACTGAGGAGAGGCTTCCGTCGGGCCACTCTGCCATAAAGCCCTGACTGGTGGAGGGCTGCAGTGATGGTTGACTTTCTACAACTTTCTCCCATCTCCTGACTGCATCTCTGGAGCTCAGCCACAGTGATCTTTGGGTTCTTCTTTACCTCTCTCACCAAGGCTCTTCTCCCCCGATAGCTCAGTTTGGCCGGACGGCCAGCTCTAGGAAGGGTTCTGGTCGTCCCAAACGTCTTCCATTTGAGGATTATGGAGGCCACTGTGCTCTTAGGACCCTTAAGTGCAGCAGAAATCTTTTTGTAACCTTGGCCAGATCTGTGCCTTGCCACAATTCTGTCTCTGAGCTCTTCAGGCAGTTCCTTTGACCTCATGATTCTCATTTGCTCTGACATGCATTGTGATCTGGAAGGTCTTATATAGACAGGTGTGTGGCTCTCCTAATCAAGTCCAATCAGTATAATCAAACACAGCTGGACTCAAATGAAGGTGTAGAACCATCTCAAGGATGATCAGAAGAAATGGAAAGCACCTGAGTTAAATATATGAGTGTCACAGCAAAGGGTCTGAATACTTAGGACCATGTGATATTTCAGTTTTTCTTTTTTAATAAATCTGCAACAATGTCAACAATTCTGTGTTTTTCTTTCAATATGGGGAGCTGTGTGTACATTCATGAGGAAGAAGAATGAACTTAAAGGATTTTAGCAAATGGCTGCAATATAACAAAGAGTGGAAAATTTAAGGGGGTCTGAATACTTTCCGTACCCACTGTATATAAGATAAACTAGGATATGCTACGAGTTTATAATTATATACAGTTATAATACTACAGAGATAATACATGATGTACAGAGTGAAGCAGAGATGTTGACATCCAGGAACTTAAAGCTGGAGACTCACTTTACTTAAATCCTGTTGACGCAGACAATAGTATGATTGACTGCTTTAGTGGCCAGCATCGTCTTGTTTTTAAATAGGATTCACATCAAATGTGCTTTTTTTTGGACCAGATTAAAGATTCACAGCTGCCGCAGGTGTTTAAAACATCTGTATTGACATTTCGTGACCTTTTCGTTCTTAAAAAGGCTAATAGATTTAGAAAAGAAGTTGTGAATTGTGAAGTGTAATGTCGATAAACAGCAACAAAACAAAGGCCATTTTCATGTATTATCTTCTGAAATTAGTTATGCGGTCATGTCTGCTTTATCCTTTATTGTAGGACCGGAATAGACAGGACCACAGCAGATTGCTTATAGAGTACTCATATAGAGTACTCTTATTTCAGGGTCATCATGAATTCATTAATTTATTCCCGGTGGATCTGGAACCGATCCTGAAAACATTGTGCTCAAGGCAGGAATACGACAGGGATTGGATGCCAGTCTATAACAGGGCACCACACACACACACACACACACACACACACACACACACACACACACACACACACACACACACACACACACTCAGACCTGAGGGCAATCTAGACTCCGCAGTTCAACTTCTGGCCTGCTTGTTTGGGAGGTGAGCAGCAACTGGAGGGCATCGTGACAGCGAAAGGGCTGAGGGTATTATTACGTGGACATTCAAGTACTTAAAAGGGCTGCATGCTCTTTAGTTTTTCTGAAGTTTTTTGGAAAGTGAACAAGATATTTCGCAGAGACAAAAGTTTTAAGAGATTTTGACTTAGAACCTGGTGTATTACTAGGTGTGCTTACTTGAAGATTGCACCTAGCAAGACGAAACAAGACATAGACACTTTTAGAAAATGGAAATCTCATACAGCGTGAATGAATGGAATTATTAAAGCAAGAAAAAACAATTAAAACAGTTCGACAAGTCTTTCACTGTAGCCACAGCTGCACCAGCCGCATACATCATCTCCAGCAAAATAATCTATATTAATCTCATAACATGACTCCAGGGTTTTCATGCATTTCTGTGCAATTTTTTCCATGCGACTCGGTTTTTTTACAGGAAAAGAATAAACAGTTCATAAAAAAAGCTCAACAACCGTTTTGAAATGTTCTCTGAATTGTCGAGTTTTTCTTGAAATGTCCATCATTTAAATGTCCCTGTGCAAAGCCTTAACCCAATATCTGCTCAGTTTTATGAATGAGATAAATGAAAGTTGCTACGGATAAGGGCGTCTGTCAAAGGTCCAGATTTTCTTGATCTTTTAAATGTCCTTGTAAGTAATAAGTGTCTGTGACTAAATCAATTTATTTTTCTCTGTCAGCCACAAAACAGCTATTAAATCAAATATTTTTAGCTTGTGCAGCTTGCTACAGATGCTATTTGCGAGCTCTTACTGGTGCACTTTCCGGGTGGCTTTAGTGACTCCAGCCCACAATCTGATTGGTCAGGGCTTCAAGCAGCATGAACTGTATGCTGCAAGCTTCAGATTGTTCATAGTCAAGTCAAGTCAAGTTTATTTCTATAGCGTTTTTCACAACAGACATTGTCTCAAAGCAGCTTTAGAGAATTTTAACAGTTAAGGTGAACGATGTGTATTTATCCCTGATGATCAGCCATGGCGACTGTGGCAAGAAAAACTCCCTTAGATGTTATAAGGAAGAAACCTTGAGAGGAACCAGACTCAAAAAGTTGAACCCATCCTCATTTGGGTGACATCAAGAGTGTGATTATAGTCTTTAAAACAATTCAGAACACTGTAGAGAGAGAACTAACATGAGCATTGGAGTGTAAAATTATGAGTAATGTTCTTTCTACAGTATTATACAGTCAGTTGAGGTTATAAAACTAGGAGCTACTGCGCAACTCATAAAATAGCTCAACATTTGCGATCATCACAGATCCAACACCAGCTTCTCCATGCCAGAGCCTTTCAACACTCCAGGAGCTCCAGTGTCCAAACTCCACATAAAGTGGGATTCAATTGGCATCCAAAGGTGGAACATAACCAGGGCTGGAGCAACCCCAGGATGCCTCGGGATCGCATCATATTGAAGGCCTTCAACGCAGATACGCAGTACCGTATACAGACACTCCTTGCAGTAGCGCACCTGAGAGAAAGGCTATGAAATGAAAAGAATAGACTATTGGGAATAATTGAATACATATTCATGGTTAGTGGTTAAGGGATTGGGCGTTTGCTCTGAAGCTCATGAGTTCAAATCCCAACCACACCAAGCTGTCACTCCTGAGGACCCTCTGCAAAGCATTTTCTTTTAAATATTTATATGTTTTTGAAGAAAGCCCAGAAATCTTATCACAGACATTATATACTGATCAAGGTTGAACTCTCCTCATGGGTTTTATTATAAAATAATTCAGTAATTTGTGAATGATGTGCCACCCATAGTTTATATTAGTGTTTCTAGAAGAGGCTCTGCATCCTGCCTGAGTGACGGATCGATTATTCATTTGTTTAAAGTACACTTTAAATACAAAAATTGATTGTGTAGAATCAAAGCAAACCGAGCTGTCATTTTCTTTTCTTTCAAGTACAACACTTGCAGCACCCAATGAATCATGCGCCGAATTGATTGCTGTTAAACACAGAATCCCACCCCAGAGTTTAATACAATCATTACCATACCCCCCCCCCCCCCCCCCCGGGGGCAGTGGAACATGATTTAGTTCTACACATTTCCAATGGAGCTTCACCAGCAGATGGAGATAAAGTGCAAAAGCGACGAGGGCCGCTCCCTCATCATAGTGAAACGGGCACAGCTGGGCACAGCTGGTTAAGCCGACGTTTTTTTGGCAAGTGAATCTATAATTTGTTATTTCAATATTGTAAACATTACTCTATGAGCCATGACCACTTTTTCGGTTTAATTGTTTAACTGGCATTGTAATTGGGCTTTCCCAGCTGGAATTGTCCTATTCTGAGATGAAAATATTGTGTGTCTAAAATCAACTAAGTTGCTGTATACTGCATTGTCATAATTTTTCCATCTGAATATAATATGACATAAAGTGCCTTTATACTAGAGACCTATTAGACCTAATACTGTGTAGCCAGACAGTTTTAAATGTGCTGCATATAACAGAGAGAGAGAGAGAGAGAGAGAGAGAGAGAGAGAGAGAGAGAAGAGGAGAGGAGGCCTAGGGTGCAGTCATGGTTCACATTCATTAGAAAGGTGTTCTATACGGTTGAGAACAGAGAGCTATTTCAGGCCACTTAAGAGCATCTACTTCAACCCATGTAAAGCCTATCTTCATGAAGCTGGCTTTGTGCAAAGGGACACTGTCATGATGGAACATGTTCGGGTCTTCTAGTTCAAGAAAATGTATTGCTAGCTCAAAACACATCCTTTACAATTGTGTGGTTTAAACTTGTGGTAACAGTAAAGGAAGAATCACACATGGCTGAAAAAGTCAGGTGTCCTAATATTTTTGTCCATGTAGTTTATATTATATACATATACACACACTATCTATCTATCTATCTATCTATCTATCTATCTATCTATCTATCTATCTATCTATCTATCTATCTATCTATCTATCTATCTATCTATCTATCTATCTATCTATCTGTCTATCTGTCTATCTATCTATCAATTATTTATTATTAACTCCAACCCATATAATCCTTGCACTGCTGCAAGGCACAGAACAAGGTCAATCTACTATTACTGATGGTGTTGTGAAGCAAGGGTTGAATTACAGATGTTATATAAAGGATGATTCTAGTGTTGCAGATACTACAAATAAAAACAGTATCATGTGAGGTAAAAAGAAAAAAACCCAAAAAAGGTCTACAGGCTCCAAACTACAGCTTTTCTGTTCACAGCCCAGTGTTTAGAAGGATTCCTGTATGACGCCAAGATGGCTAGTTTCAAATCTGCTAATTAGCTAGCTAGCTGCAGAGAATATACATTTACTGACAACTTAATTAGGAAGACCTGTACCCCTGTTCATTTATGCATCTATCCAATCGTTCAATCATGTATCATGAGCACAGTCCATAATATCATGCAGATACAAATCAAAACACCAGAATAAGAGGAAACCGTGATTTTTGTGCGTTTAGCTGCAGCATGGTTGTTTAGTATTGCCTTAAGACCTCCTGGAAATTTCACACAGAGTTCTCTCTAGAGTTTGCACAACATGATGCCAAAACAAAAAAAAAAATCTTGTGTGTAGAAACTCAATGTGGTCTTTTGCTATCTTCCACATCCATCTCAAGGTTTAATTAGTTCTGAGGTGCTTTTCTGCTCACCACAGTTGTAAAGAGTGCTTATTTAAAATTTTTTAAAGATCTTGCTAAAGCGTTCCTGGCAGCTCAAAAGCAATCTGACCATTTTTTCTTTCTTATTTAATAGACCTTTTCATTCACTAAACCATCGCTCACTTAATGTTTTTTGTTTTTTGCACCATTCTGGATAAATGTTTACAGCAGTCTCTGACATATTCTCATCAGCCCATCTGGCACCAACAACCAAAGTCCCAGAGATCACCTTTTCTCCATGCTGATGGTCGATGTGAACATGAACTGCTCTTGATCTGTATCTGCATGATCTGCATTTTGTTCTGCTTCCATATGATTGGCTGATTAGATACCAGCAAGGATGAAACCCAATTCTTTTCAAAAACTGTATATTCCCTCATTTGATTTTCTGATGGATTCAAAAACAGTTTTCAGTCTAGTTCGAAATATGGTAGCTGTGAGAACTTTAGCATAGGAGTTACACAATTTCCATCCATATCAACCCCATCACTGAAGCTTCATGAGCATTGTTGTCCTAGAAGAGACCAATCCCACACAAAGATGTTTGATTTAAACATGAACTGCTCTTGATCTGAATCTGCAGGATGTTTTTTTTTTTTTGCATTGTGCTATTTCCATATGATTGACTGATTAGATACCAGCAAGGATGAAACCTCATTCTTTCAAAATACCGTATATTCTATCATTTCGTTTTCTGATGGATCCAGAAAATCAGGCTAGCTTGAAATCTGATGACTGTGAGGACCATAGCATAGGACTTACACAATTTTCATCCTTTTCATGTGAACATTGCCCTTGATCTTATCTGCCTGATGCTTTTTTTTTTTTTTGCATCGTGCTTTTTCCTTATGACTGTCTGATTAGATACATGCATGAACATACAGGATAACAGATGTTCCCAATAATGTGGACGCTGAGTATTCAGCCTCACTCCTCGCAAGATTTTTTTTATAAATGATATATAATGATTAAGAAAATACTCTTCTTCAATACAAATTTATACGCAAAAAATCATCTTCTGTGATTTTATCTACCAGCTTTATTCCAGAGACACTGGGAGTGGAGTGAGGAAAAGACCTTGAATAGGATGCCAGTCCGTCACACAGCAGCACGCTTATACACATTCACACACTCATTTAGACCTTGGAGCAATATAAGGTGGTCAATCCACTAAGACAGCGATGCTTTCCACTGTGCCACTGTGCCTTCCCCACAAACATTCAACATCCGATTGCATGAGCCAGTTCAGTATCAGTATCAATGCTAAACCCTGCTGCTTAGCATCACAAACTGGCAACTCATATATGACCTATATCTCATAGGAAATAATAAAACAAAACAAAAATCCCATAAAAACAACAATTTCCTCTGAGGTGACTCTTTATTAAATGTGTATTAATGAACTGTGTGCAGGTTGAAATGGTTATTCAATGAAAGGTATCCATCTTAAATACTGCTGCTGTCTTAGATGCTTCCATTATCAAAATCAATATCTGGTATGTCTCAAATCCAAATCCTATTCTCTATTTTTAGACAACACTCTGCCTGACAGCCTTGGATTTTTGAAAGGGGGTGGGTGCAGAGGTAAAATGAAAATCTTGCACAGAATTGACAAATTACCCAAAAGTACCTCACATAACTGAGCTGAAGCATCTCCAGAGCAACAACCATGATTCCAAACGAATCCAAAATCCATAAAAGACAGTTAAAGTGTCTAAAATGAAGCAGATTTTTTTAAATAACTGTTATTATTAATATGATAATGATGATGCTAATTATTATTATTATTAATATTATTATTATTATCATTATTATTATTATTATTAGTAGTAGTAGTAATCATCTGTACACAGCAGTAACAGGAGCCATATCATGGCCAACAAAATTAAAATCAAGGCTAATTAATTGCCTAACATGCTCTCACTTTTATCAGCAGGGTATTCTTCAGCCAACTGGCAGGAATGTTGGTTATTTAGCTCCTCAGCAAATAGCAGCAAAGTCCAATGAGCTGTGTTTTTTGTAACAATGCAATAGCTCAGACTGAAAAATTAAAAATTTTTCCCTGTTAAATGGATTTCCCCGTTGAATGGATTTTCTTGGTTCAGTTTATTTAAGCCGTGTAAAGTTCTTCGGCTTTACTCAGTAAATAACGATGCGTAGTTTGCTTGTTTACTAGGAAACTAGCAAACCAATAGAAGCCCACTGTCATCAGAATCACAATCATCTTTATTGGCTAAGTATGCCTGAGCATACAAGGAATTTGATTCCGGTTTAATGTACGGGTATTGCACCGCAGTGCTGGACTCAACAAAACAAAGACGAATACAAAAACATGATTGCGCTTAACACAAATAGATGACATATTGGCCCATGACGGGAAGTGCAGTGATTGTCTAGTTAGTTAAAGAAAAAAATATTGCACATGGGAATGAAATTAGACAAAGTAAATTAAACAAAGGTGTGACAGTAGTAAAAGGTTGAGTATAAATTGGGGATATGGGAGGGTGTTTAGAATCTTTGTGGCTGCTGGAAAAAGCTTAGTAAAGCTCAAATCATATAAATATTATTAACCTGAATAAACCTGTCCTACTGTACCTGAGTCAATCCACCTCTTAATACTATTATGACACCACGGCTATAGAAACTACCAATATTATAGAGAAACACAGTATAACAGAGCACTGCATCACAGACAGGAATCTCATACAGGGAGAATAATTGGCAGGAATACAGCAAGAAACCCAAAGAAACACAATTCAACAAGTCTCCTTTCACTGCAGCCACAGCTGCACCGCACGCATACATCATCTCTTTCAGAACATGTTTTTCTCGTGGATTACGGTTTTAATGGGGATTTGAAATAAGGGCAAAGTGTGTGTTTTTGTGCAAATTCTATATTGAAGATAACGCAAAAGTATAAAAGGTTCGAGAAAAAGCTTTAAAAACTTTTTAAAATGTTTTGGCCATTTTGGAATGAAAAGACAGCTATTAAATCCACACAAATATATTCAAGCTATATTTGAGTTTGCTACAGATTTTTGCGAGTTCTCATTTGTGCGCTTTCTGACCATCCAATCAAAGGACATGAAAATGGTAAGGTTATTGGATGCCTGCCAGGTGGCCTCAGTGCCACCAGCTCGAAATCTGATTGGTTAAAGCTCCATTCTCCTGTTTTTTTATGCTAGCAGGTGTCCGCTTGCTGATTTTTGAAGGCCTCAGGTAGAAACCTTTGACACCTTTAGCACATGATGTGTCGCTTGAAATCTGATTGGATAAAATAATCGAACATATACAGACACTAGGTGGTGTTGCACGCCCAAGATAAACGCTATGAAATGAAGAGAATAAACTATTGGGATATTTTTTATACATATACATGAACAAAAATATCTTACATTTTAGTCAATGATTCTGAGATAGAGTTAAGACCTTGCTGGCCGTGATAGCCCTCCAATGGTTTGATTGATTTCAATGAATCCCAGTTCAGAATTCTGTATATTCCCTCATTTGGTCTTTTGATGGTTTAATAAAAATCAGTTTTCATGCTAGCTTGAAATCTGGGGATGTTAGAACCATAGCAGATTTACACTTTATCTTCATCAAACCCATCACAAAATTGCTGGGAGAGACCACTCCTATTAGGATGGAAAACCAAGCAGGATAATTTCATACTAATATGCAGTGAAGCCGACCAATCAGTGGCCGCCCTGATCATTCATTCTTTTCCTGAATACGAAATCACCTTCAGTTTCTATATTTTCATTGTTTTTCAGCAGTCACTGCACTACAACTGTAAGCAGGACAAGACTGTGAATAAGACATTAAAATCCAATAAAAATCGGCAATATATCCAGATTGATTCTCCTTATTCGCTTTCGCTTTAAATAAAAAACCTTGGCAACTTAGGTGTAACTGCTAACATAAAGATGTGCGCCATAAACTTGCAATAAGGGTCATAAAACTTGCATTAGACCATAAAACAGCGCTAGAAAAAAATCTTTAGGTTATGTTACATTTGA
The DNA here is from genome assembly GCF_946808225.1 of Silurus aristotelis. Classification (NCBI taxonomy): domain Eukaryota; kingdom Metazoa; phylum Chordata; class Actinopteri; order Siluriformes; family Siluridae; genus Silurus; species Silurus aristotelis. Next base: position 4,337,461 of record NC_139582.1, on the reverse strand, counting down.
ACAATACAGATTCTTGTTCCTCTCTGCCAGCATGCTGCTAATGCAGTTAAAAAAAAAAAAAAAAAAAAAAAAAACTAATAAATGTCGTTTCGATAACAGTACCTATCACTGTTATGTATGCTATCGAGTCCATTTATCGGGAATGCAATTAAGACCATAAAAGAGCAAATTCTCAGGCTGATAGGATGTTTATTGTCTATGAAATTACCATGGGAGGGCACGGTGGTAGCTCTACTGCCTCCGGGGATTCGTGTTCGATCCCAGCTTGGTTTCCTCGCTGTGTGATGATTCACATGTTCTCCAAGTGTCTGTGTGGGCTTTCTCCAGGACCTCCGTATCCCTGAAGGGTATGTAGATTAGCATGTCTCGAAAATGCCTCTGAGGGTTGATGAATGTGTGTGTGCATTATGGCCAGCAATAATAGGCTTGTTCCTGATTCACGTCAATAGCAAAGGATCTGGATCTACCACTGACTCTGATTTTGATGATTATGATGTTGAGGATCTTCTACTAGTCTGTGGTAGCCAGTGTAGTCTTCTTTGCAGCAGTAGGCTAGGGAGGCAGCATCAGAGCAGGAGGTTCAGAAAAGAATTGTTGGCTTGGTTTTAGGATGCTCACTGGATAGTTTTGAGGTGATGATGGAAAAGAGGAAGACTTAGTAAACTCACAGCCATACTTGGACACACCTTCTCCTTCAGTGGTATTAGTTTCAACATTGCACATTAATATTAGAGACGTCTGTCTGTCTGTCTGTCTGTCTGTCTGTCTGTCTGTCTGTCTGTCTGTCTGTCTGTTATTTCAACCTATTATTATACTATACTATACTATACTATACTATACTATACTATACTATACTATACTATTCTATACTATACTATACTATATAAGGGTAATATACAAAACATGTAGAGACATAAAAAACTCTATTTTCATTGAAAAATCCTCTCCTAGCATGAATAACAGCTTTTCACACTCTTGGCACCTGTACAGTTCATTTCTCCAAACATTCAACTGAAATACTTTGCGAATCCTTTTTCAAACTTGCCAAAGATGTTCTTCACTATTTGGAGATGTCTTTCTGATCTGTCGAACCAGTTCATCCCAGAGCAGTTCAATTTAGGCGCGGTGACTGGGAAGGCCATTCCATGATAGATATCACTCTGATGTTTTGATCTCTAAATAACCCTTACAGAGTTTGGACATACGCTTCGGCTGGTTGTCTTGTTGTATGGTGTTCGATTCAAATGAGTCACAGTCCAGATGGAATTGCATGCTTTCATTAGAATAATTCTTCAACTTTCCCTGCTTTAAAACAACCAAGAGATATTAAGCTTCGACCTCCATGTTTGACTGTGGGGGTGAGGCAGTTTGCGATCATCTCCGTTTTAAAGAAATCCTTCTGTTAGAGCCAAAAATGTCCAATCGAGTCATTCACAGTCCAATTCTTGTGTTTTTTGTTTTTATTTCCAAGTGTATTGCATTTGAACAAATGAAACATTCATGTGTCTGCAAGACAATAAAAGACTAGATGTTTCCAAAATTTGACAGGAATTACATATTATAAAAATGAACGTCCTTGACAAATAATAATAAAATAAATAAACGGCCAGCACACTTCAATTGCCAGTAACTGAATATAAAAAATTTACTTTCCTCTGTTCAGCCTTTATATGCTGGCGTAAACTGCTCTCCAGTGGGATGAGCGATGCCGAATTCCCCAACGTTAAGCTCTAGTTTTGTTCTGTTGTCTCTCTCTCTCTTTTCTTCTTCAACTGTTTCTTGTTCTTCTATTTCTTCTGCTTTCTCTCTGCTTAGCTAAACGTATGCTTACTGCTGTCTCTCATTAACATTCTTAATTGTGTGTCTGATCCTATCCCATTTTCAGCGTTTCGTTTTGTTCTCGGTTTGCACATTTTAATGTATATTCATTGCTTTTTTTTCTCTTTTTTTGTTAGTGTCAAGAATGTTCACTTGGCAATTACCTATGCATTCAGATTTGTTACTCTGTGTTTCAGGGCTGCAGAATACGATGCATTTAATATATTAATGTTTTGGTGGTTGTTTGGAGAACCATTTTTGTCTCAGCACTGCAAAACAAGATTGATGGTATACATGGAAATATATAGTACATAGTACATGCTATGCGATTTAGAATTAAAGCACAATATTAAATACACAATGTTTATGTAATTTGGTCTAAGTTAATATAGGTTATTAAAAAAAATGACTGCACACATGGAAACATTGTCCTAAATGCTGGTGTATGATATAAAAATACTTAATCATACCTAAACATTGTATTTCATCATAATCATTACACTGTAATAATATTGTTCAGTATAATATTCCGGCCCTTAGTGTAAAATGTACATAAAAAATTATTTAAAAATTACTAATTATTGGAAAATCATGGGAAGAAGCAAAATCGTTTCTTTTTTTTCTTTATTTATTTTATAGAGGATTTTGATGCTGATAAGATTATTTGTTATCCAAATGATAGATTTAAAGTAAATTAGTTATTTAAATAATAATAAATAAATTATTACAGATTTATTAGAATATTATTATTGCCAATTCGATTATCATGGAGATTATAATTTTTATGTATTTTCTTTATGTAACGAACTGAATCCTTTTATTCTGTTCAATAAAGACCCAATTTCAGCACCAAAAAAGGAAGTTGACTATATATATATATATACAAATGTTTTGTTAGACTCGATGTTAAAATTTCACTATCATTCAAAACAAGCCAATAAAATTTGACCCTAATAAACGTTACAGCAAGAAGGTGAAACGATCGTATTGCGCGACTGACCTTTACATGATTGACACTCACATTGATCCTCAGTTCACATTTGACCAGATATCGCTACTTTGAAATGCTGCATCCTTGAAACAGGGTGTGTAAAGTATAAAATTTATTGACGTTATCTCTAAGAAAGAAGCTTGCAGTAGGATCTTTCCGATAGGCAAAATCATGAAGCTTTCATAAACAAAGTAGCAAACAAAGAGAAAGCAAAAAAAAAAAGAAAAGCAAGGCATTAAAAGAAATATGCAGGCTGCAGAGGGAGCAGTCAAGAATGTCCTCATAACCTTTGTGTAGTCGCCTGGCTTGAACAGGAGTTCAGGGGTGGAGGAGAAAACGTGTTCCCCCTGTTTAGCGACTCTTGTTTCTCTCACATTTGTTCCCTGCACTTTGCCCACTTTGTGAGTGGAAGTCTCCAGACACCAGGCTGTGAACCTGCACAAGGGCCGTGTGAGGTGAAGCTGTAGTGCCGGGTGAGAGGAGAGGTGGACAGTGTGATGAATGGTGAAAGCAGATGATAAATGCTGATTCTTGACCAGGAAGTGAGGCGAAAATGAGTCAGGCATGATAAGCACTCTGCTTAGACTGCCAGGTCCCTGGGTCTCCGCTTCGACTGTCAACTAGTGCCGAAAATCCTGCAATTTCCTTGACAAACCCTCTGTATTTTTCAAGGTAAGGGAAAATGTTAGGCTATAGACTAAGTGTGCTTATATAATACGTGTAATTTGGATTTCATTAGGTCTTTTTGAAAGTTTAGCTCCGTAAGGGGAAAAGTGTAAGAGAGAGAATGAGAGAAATCAGACAAACAAAGCAGCACACTACTGCAAGTAATACTTTTTTTTTTCAACATTGCGTTCGAAGCCAAAGCCACAGTGTGATGCCTCCATTATCATCCCGGGTAATCGGATCTCTGCCATCACCCCGGACTCTGAAAAATGGCTCGTAGTATCAGGCCTGACTCTCCTATTTCCTCCAATGTAGCTCTTTTCTGTAAATGAGTCCATTCTAAGTGTGATGTATAACAATGCCCTTCTCAGTTGGACAGTTATGAATAAAATTGCTTTTATTCCTCCAAAGAATTAATCACTCTGAAATATTAAAAGATACACATCCTATGAATTAAGAGTAGCATTTGATTTTAACCAATGACTTTTTAAGTTACTTCGAGGTATAGCACTTTGACCACGTTCAGCAGACATTAACATAATCATTGATGGATAGTAAGGAAGTAAATGTAATAAACTTAAAACCAAATACTGGCTGCTCTCAAATCGTGTGACTTCATTTGGTTCTAAAGGAAATTGTTTAGCTTGAAGGTTTTGGGCTGATGATCATTTTATTAAATATAAATCAGTGTTTGACTCATTAATATCATTCTATTAATAGATTGGTGCTCTAAGAGTAACATTCGAGTCTTTTTACTTAAACTGAGTTGATTGCTTAAATCAAATCAATGTCTTGTGACAAAAATTGATAATAGGAACATTATAGCCATAATAAATCAAAGTGCTTTGGATTAAGCACTTAAGCACATTTAGAGGCAAATACTTTTGTACTTTTACTCAAGTGATGGTTTGAAGGGACACTTTTACTTTTACTGGAGTCATATTTTCCCGACTGCATCTACTTTAACGGAAGTACAATTAGATTAGATTAGATTCAACTTTATTGTCATTACACATGTACAAGTACAAGGCAACGAAATGCAGTTTGGGTCTAACCAGAGTGCAATATCAGCAAGTGCAGGATATACAGTTTTTACATGATTTACATATGTTAAATAGAATGGTAATATAGGACTATAAACAGTAATTTACATGTATATATATATATATATATATATATATATATATATATATATATATATATATATATATATATATATATATATATATATATATATATATACAGTGAGGAAAATAAGTATTTGAACACCCTGCTATTTTGCAAGTTCTCCCACTTAGAAATCATGGAGGGGTCTGAAATTGTCATCGTAGGTGCATGTCCACTGTGAGAGACATAATCTAAAAAAAAAAATCCAGAAATCAAAATATATGATTTTTAAACTATTTATTTGTATGATACAGCTGCAAATAAGTATTTGAACACCTGAGAAAGTCAATGTTAATATTTGGTACAGGAGCCTTTGTTTGCAATTACAGAGGTCAAACATTTCCTGTAGTTTTTCACCAGGTTTGCACACACTGCAGGAGGGATTTTGGCCCACTCCTCCACACAGATCTTCTCTAGATCAGTCAGGTTTCTGGCCTGTCGCTGAGAAACACAGAGTTTGAGCTCCCTCCAAAGATTCTCTATTGGGTTTAGGTCTGGAGACTGGCTAGGCCACGCCAGAACCTTGATATGCTTCTTACAGAGCCACTCCTTGGTTATCCTGGCTGTGTGCTTCGGGTCATTGTCATGTTGGAAGACCCAGCCTCGACCCATCTTCAATGCTCTAACTGAGGGAAGGAGGTTGTTCCCCAAAATCTCGTAATACATGGCCCCGGTCATCCTCTCCTTAATACAGTGCAGTCGCCCTGTCCCATGTGCAGAAAACCCCCCCCAAAGCATGATGCTACCACCCCCATGCTTCACAGTAGGGATGGTGTTCTTGGGATGGTACTCATCATTCTTCTTCCTCCAAACACGTTTAGTGGAATTATGACTCAAAAGTTCTATTTTGGTCTCATCTGACCACATGACTTTCTCCCATGACTCCTCTGGATCATCCAAATGGTCATTGGCAAACTTAAGACGTGCCTGGACATGTGCTGGTTTAAGCAGGGGAACCTTCCGTGCCATGAATGATTTTAAACCATGACGTCTTAGTGTATTACCAACAGTAACCTTGGAAACGGTGGTCCCAGCTCTTTTCAGGTCATTGACCAGCTCCTCCTGTGTAGTTCTGGGCTGATTTCTCACCTTCCTTAGGATCATTGAGACCCCACGAGGTGAGATCTTGCATGGAGCCCCAGTCCGAGGGCGATTGACAGTCATGTTTAGCTTCTTCCATTTTCTAATGATTGCTCCAACAGTGGACCTTTTTTCACCAAGCTGCTTGGCAATTTCCCCGTAGCCCTTTCCAGCCTTGTGGAGGCGTACAATTTTGTCTCAAGTGTCTTTGGACAGCTCATTGGTCTTGGCCATGTTAGTAGTTGGATTCTTACTGATTGTATGGGGTGGACAGGTGTCTTTATGCAGCTAACGACCTCAAACAGGTCCATCTAATTTAGGATAATAAATGTAGTGGAGGTGGACATTTTAAAGGCAGACTAACAGGTCTTTGAGGGTCAGAATTCTAGCTGATAGACAGGTGTTCAAATACTTATTTGCAGCTGTATCATACAAATAAATAGTCAAAAAATCATATATTGTGATTTCTGGATTTTTTTTTTTAGATTATGTCTCTCACAGTGGACATGCAGCTACGATGACAATTTCAGACCCCTCCATGATTTCTAAGTGGGAGAACTTGCAAAATAGCAGGGTGTTCAAATACTTATTTTCCTCACTGTATATATATATATATATATATATACTATGAATATAATTTACAGATGAATATGAATATATATGTACTATGAACAATAATATACAGATGAATATATATGTACTGTGAACATGATACACAGATGCCTATTACTATACACAGAGATTTACAGAAGGATGTGAACGGTTAACATAATATATTGCTATTACTATAAATTACTATAAATTATCAAGACTCTTGAAGTCTCCAAACTGTTACCACAAAGCTGAAGGCACACAATTGTAGAAAATGTCTTTGAAGACAGTAACATAACATTTTCCACTGATTTGAGTCCCAAACCAGTTCCAGCATGACAATGCACCTGTGCACAAAGCCAGCTTGATGAAGATATGCTTTACACAGGTTGGAGTGGTGGTTCTCCTGCTATAGAGCTCTGACCTCAACCCTATTGAACACCTTTTGGATGAATGTGAATGCTGACTGCACCCCAGGCCTCCTCACCTCACCTACATCAGCACAAATTTGCACAATAGGAACCTAGTGGAACATCTTCCCATAAAAGTGGAGACTCTTTCAGCAAATAGGGACTAAATGTGGAATGTTCAAAACGCAGAAATCTTATGATCAGATGCCCTTAAACTTTTGTCCATATATTTTATTTCTTACTAGGTTCAATGCTTAATAAAGTTAGAGGTCATTTATTTGAAAAACAACATTGCCCGAATGACAGCAAGCATATGGTACTACTGATTAAAGACACCAAATAAAAATATAAATTAGATTTTCAGACAAAAATTTAAATCCCCTTGAAATACATACACCACTTTTTGATTGTCGATATTTATTCTCAATTTTGAAAAGCTTGAGTACTTCTACACAAGTTTAGCTTCGTCATAACCAGGTCACATGCACATAACATGTATTTAGTCTATACATGTGCTAGAGAATCTATTACTTCTCAAAACAAACCCACAAAAACATCACTACTCTCTGTCGTTATAAACCTCATCTACATTTTAGTGGCCCAGGTTTGAAACTCAGCCAGTGCTTGGGTTTGTTTTAGGTTTGGCATGACATGATGGGCAAGAGTAAACACTTCCCAGAGTGTCTTTCCTTATATTGAGGAAGAAGCACAACAACCCCCTTTTTGAACAGAATTTAAAGGAAATCTTTAGTACCTTGTCAATATATGATGTGGAGTAATCAATATCAGATATTTAAAAAAAATTTTTTTTTAAAGTTTGTATCCAAAAAATTTCTAGACTAGCTCCGTTTACAATAATGTACTTTTGTATATTTACACACTATCACCTTCGAAATATTCCCCTTGCACAGTAATGCAGCTCTCCCAGTGTTCCTGCCACTTCTGGAATGTTCTGTGATTTATGAGCATGTTCTGTGATTTATGCCGGATCTCTGCAACGGTGTCAAAACACAGACCTTTGAGCTGGATCATCATCTTCCGGAAAAAGGCGAAGTCTGCAGTAGTCTAATCTGGCGAGTAGGGTGGGTGCTGAAAAAAGATCGTGTGGATTGTTCTCCGACGATCATCATGCGCAAGTTGCTGAATGGTTTCGACATTTCTGAGTTTGAGCTCGTTGGAGCTCTTTCTGATCTCTCGTCGTCTTCCAGCGAGGTTCTTCTGTTCTTGAAACACACTTACCGCTCAAACACCTCGAATGAGTCGTTGCTTCGTCGCCATATGTCAGAGGTATGTCATGCCAATGTGGCAGATTGTACCCAATTTTATGGCGAATTTCACGTTTGCTCTTGCTGTCCATGATGAAATCGCAAAAGTGGTAATGCACGTGGTCGGAATAGCACCAGCGCTATTAGTATCAAAACTTTTTGATAACACCCCGTATATTTGACAAATAATAAAACTTTCTTTCGGCTTCTCCCGTTAGGGGGCGCCACAGCGGATCATCCGCATGTTTGATTTGGCACATGTTTTATGCTGGATGCCCTTCCTAATGCAACCCTCCCAATTTATCCGGGCTTGGGACCGGCACTAAGAGTGGCTGGGGTTGGTTCCCTGACTGGGGATCGAACCCGGGCCGCATCGGTGAGAGCGCCGCATCTTAACCACTAGACCACCAGGGACCATATTTGACAAGTATTACCGGAAAAAAAACACGTACATTGGTGACCCCAACCTATGACAAAATATTCTACAACCTGAAAGAACCTTAAGATACTATATACAGTCATGAATATTTCTCTAATACTGTGTGTATTATTCTAATATGTTATATATATATATATATATAATAAATATGTTATATAAGCAGAGTACAGATTATATGTGGCAAAAACAAGCATTATATTTTTTCCAGGCAATCGTCCAGTCGATTTGAGAGGATGTAATTAGGATATTGAGGCGAGCTTTTTCCACAGAAAGCCTGTTGTTGTTTGAGCTTGTTTTGGAAAAAGACATGCATTCTTGCTAAAGATCACATCTGTCCCCGCAAGAGTAACAAAACCAGCATCTCCGTATGCGCTTGAGAAGCACATTCTATTTCCTTTTCAAACTCATATGTGCCTGGATATGAAAAAAATAAAATATTTGGATGCAGAGACAGGAAATGAATTTTAATCAGCAGTTATGAGTTCAAGGTTTTTCTCAGAATCCTCACACTCAGCCGCGAGATTCCTCAAGGCATTTCACTCACTTCTCCATATTAATGATAATTCAAGTAGTTGATGTGGGAAGGATGGAGTGTGGATAAGAACAGAGCGGAAGAGATAGCATTGTTCGAAGTCGTCAGCTCAGCAAAGCAGGAAAAACACATCAGATCGGGACAATGATTCATTCCGTCGAATCAAATTCGTGCGACTAGACAGCATTAGACAGACCGACTGAGGCACAAGACGAAGCAATTAGACTCCGTGAAGTAGGTTAAGAGCTTCCCGTTTTCAAGTTGAATAGACATTACGTACTGTACGTTTATTGGAAAAGTTTAATATTTCCTATTTTGCTGACCTACAGATCAATCAATAACTTAATTAAGGACAAATCTGATCCTGTCTTGAAGTTTCAACTGCTTGATTTTCTTTTTTTTTTTTAAGGTTTCTGTGAGGAAAGTGACTGGTTAAACCTTTTAAATGCCGTCTCTCAGCCTACTGCTCCTCTCCATCGACAGTGTCCTCTCTAGGGGACGTAATGGGCGAGTGGCCATGTCAGCTTGACACATATTAGTGTTTTGCTCTTGAGGTTTGTTGTAAAGTCCTGTGTTTTTTCACAGCTTGGTTCCGAGCGCTCAGGAACAGCATTTTGTCTCCAACCTTCTGTGAACTGGAACAGTTTTAGCCATCAGAAAAAAGATAAAAATATAAGATAAAATATCAGATTTTTTTTTTTTTTTCGATATAATAAGCATAAACTATGTATTGAGGTCTTGTTCCTGATGTGAAGATAAACTTGCATCAGGTTGTATAAAATATGTATCAGGGTCATAGGGTGGATTTGATAGTAGATGCATTTTAAATCAACCATCTGTCAGTCAAATTTGACTTCTGAATCAATATCTTTTTTTTTTTTTGGGCCCAGGCAGGCAGAAGCTCATTTTCCTCAGCATTGCTTTCACATAATCATCATCTGTGTATTATTAGATATCCATCTAATACTGAATTACCAAACAGCTAACAGCTCGAGCAACACGTCATGCTATACTCTAGGATTAACCAGTCACTTGTCATTGTATCTGCAGGATTCTGCCCACCCACAGTTTTAATATAAACCTATAATGCATAGCATCTGCTGCGACAGGTCACTGCTTTTTTTTCTTCTCATGTGCCCTCTAGCTCTCAAAGTAGTTTTCAGACTATCTATTCCTTGAGAATACAAATTAGGAAAGCTTCAAATTGCAAGAAATATGATGGGCCTCAGGCAAGGTAACTTCTCACGTAGTGCATGTTAAGACCTTTATACTGATGTGCCTTCATGGAATCACAATGTATCGCAAATCTTATACTGACCACAAGTGTTGATCCGAAAAACATACAGATTGAAATAATTCTTGTTTATTCCTGGAGCAAATTTTGAGCACAGTCACCTTTCATTCAATAATGATGCCCTAATTGGACGGTGGCTTTAAAGTCAGCCATTTTCATAGCAATAAAATTACAAATGGCTAAAATGGCATGTGGGTCAACGTTTAAGAAAAATGCCCTGTCCTATATTCGAAGCAGCCGATGGGATTTTCTGGAACATAGTCCCAGGTCCCTCTTGCCTATTCCTACCATAAATTACCTGAGCTGTAAGAGACTTGGATGTGTGAAGCAGCTTTTGTTTGGTGATACAGATATTGCAGCCTACATGTAATGAGGTCATTCATCGTCCTTTGAAGCAGTAGAGCTGGGCGGCTTGGGAACAAAAGGTGGCTGCCGGCGGACCTGACTCATAATGACTGAACAGACAGAGTCGTCTGGTCTAATGGCAGCCTGTCATGGTGCTGATGATTTCTGCAGCACCATTTCACAGGTTTTTTTGTGTCCCTGAGCAGTTTGTGCACATGATGCAGAGTGGAATGAAGTCCTGACGGATCGAATGTACCTCCTGACAGGTGCGAAGTGGAAAAATGATTTGTGCTTGTTTGATATATTGTACGGCGCGACTGTTCCGTGTGCGTTCCCGCTGTATCTTTTGGCATTACATTACACACATCACATGTTAGCTTCTTCCGACGAGGAAAAAAAAAATATCTCAGATGTATCAAAATGAATGTGTGTGTAGGACAGACAAGATTTCCTCAGGGTGTATAATGTACCAGATAAACGCTATACAATTCCACCCCTTCCCCCCTATTCTTAACTGCACTTCATTTTACCAGAGCGTTCCCTCAGGGGCGGACCAGCGAGTGGGAAGTTCAGGAATTTTCACCCCGTTCATGACACGTTTAATCCAATACTACACCTGGGATGATTTCAGCCTGCCAAATTTTCAACTATCCTTGTCTTTGTGGATGCTTGTAGACCAGACAAGGCTGGGGAAAGGCAGAGTGGAGAATGTGTGAGAAAAGAACAGAAGGGCTTTGCTGGCAAATGCAGCAAAGCTTGCAGAAATAAAAATGAACAGCTGAGACAGCAGGTAGTCAGTGGCATAGCCTAAACAGCAAAATATTATAGCATTAAAATGTATTGTTAAATGTTAATATGCATCAGTAATAATGGTGATCAATAGATTGGATTGGAAAGTTTTTCTGCAAGTATGAGATATTTTTTTACAGGACTCGTGCTGTTCTAGAACAGGAAAGCATTTCTGATATGTTGCCATGTGATGTGAATGATTTGGGAGAACGTTCTTGTTTTCATTCAGGGTATATACACCGATCAGTCATAACTTTAGGACATTATAACATTACGAGCGGTGAAGTGAATAACATTGATTATCTCTTCATTGTGGCATGTTAATGGGTGGGATTTATTAGGCAGCAAATGAACATTTTGATCCCAGTCTGCAGTGGTCAGTGTCTATCAAAAGTGGTCTAAGAATGGTACAGTCGTGAACCGGTGACAGGGTCATACGCAGCCGAGGCTTATTGATGCACATGGTCCGCGTGGTCCGATCCAACAGACGAGCAACTGTAGCTCAAATTGCTGAAGAAGTTTATGCTGTTAATACTTGATGGGTACAGAACAGTTTTGCAGCAAAAGAGGGACCAAGACAATATTAGGCAGGTGGTCATATGTTATGCCTGATTAGTGTTTTCAGTGTATGGATAGAAAATCTGATCTGAAGGTTCAAAATCCCACCACTGCAAAGCCAGCATTGTTAAACCCTTTAAGGCAGTAAGTAAATTGGTATTTTGGGGAATTTTTTATTAAAGACAAATAATGGTTAAGGCATTGGACTTTAGATCCGAAGGTAGTGAGTGCAAATACTACCAAGCTGCCATTCCTGAGCATCTGAGCAATTCCCTTAACCCCAGAGTTGTATGAATGAGATAAATGTAAGTTGGTCTGGAAAAGTGTTTGAAAAAATGTCATAAATGTAAACATTTTAAATGAACCACTTGCTTTTAAAAATTTAATGGAAAAAATAACTCTTAATCATGTATAGAAATGTGTAAATGCTTCTAGTTATCATTTTCTTATACTGAATGTTGGACCTCACCCATTGGCAGCATTTTTTAATACAAGTTGATGCCGTTACATTTTTTTTTTTTTTTTAGATGAACGTAGGGGGGCAGCATTAAAGCGAAACCCCGGGCAGATTTGTGTTCCCAATCCACCCCTGGAGTCCGTTAATACATTAGAGCAGCACTTTGATATTTACCATTTCGGATGATGAAAAGGCTTGCTTGTCAAAAAGAGAATAAATTAATAATTTGAAGGGATCGGTAATGAATCCTCTGCTTAGTTGACTAGAAAACCTGCCCACGTTTGTAGACCGCGAGCTAGACATTTTGTGTAAAATGCCAGCGCAAGCAAGTCTACTGCGTTGTAAAAAACACCATCTGGCCAAAAAAAAAAAAAAGATCGTCTTTACTGCTGTGTTCGAACTGTTAGACGTAGAGCCGTAAATGCCTGAAGACTCACTTGAGTAATAAGAACTGCTGTTGCCTTTTGTCCAGCGGGACGCAGGGAGACAAGCCTACCCTGCACATGACTTCATTACAGGAGGGCATTTAGCAAAAGCCAAGTAAACTTGGTGCCAGCCTTTTTTTTGGGTGGTGGACAAAAGATCAGGATTTGCTGCTGGTGTCGTTTAATAATTCATGGATTTGTGCAAACTCGCATCAACTATAGGCTCCACAAGCCTGCCAAATCCATCTGCTTCCCTAACCACTCAGACACCCTGGATTAAATTTGCTTAATCTGGAAAGATTAGCAGCGACCTTCCATCAACTAATCCAGATTCTCCTGAATGAACAAAGTGCCCCGTAAAGAAACATGTGAGACTTCAGAAAAAGAAACACTGTCAATTATTCGTTCATTTTTACTGCATCGTTCTTTTTTTTTTCGCCTCGGGGTTTCTGCAGTATTGTACATGACATCACAAAATTCACCTATGGATGAAACTTGCCGGAAAATAGGATTTCTTTTGGAAGCGAAAGAAATGTGGACTAGAGTTATGATGAATATTAATGAAACATGGGTGTTTTACAGCTTGGAGAAATTTTTTTTTTCAAAGAAACAGAGAAATACGACTTTTTCCATCAGTCAGCTAAAAATTGAAAAAATAACGTCAAAGTTTTAGGGGATGTTTGTTCTTGCTGACTTCAAGACCTCATAGTCTACTTCTGTGACATGATTCCCAGGGAACATTGTTTTGTGCCAGAAGCTAAAATGAAAAAAAAAAAAAAAAGAAAAACTATCTGAAAAGCAGTATCCTTGGTCCTGACATAAGCATTTTAAACCACAGACTTTAACCAATATTAGAAGATTTAGTGTAGATAATAATTTTATGTTTGAAGAAGCTTTGTAATATCCAAATATAAACCAGGGTAATGACTAAAAGTGCATGGGTGGGATACGTACTGGAATCTTTTCAATCCATTATCATATTAGCTAGCTAATAGTCATTTTCCTGGCTATTTTTACAAATTTTGTGACAGATTTCAATGTTGCTAATCACAACCATGTTCATCTTCTTCTTCTTCTTTTAGCTACTTCCGTTAGGGGTTGTCACAGCGGATCATCTGTCTCCATACTACCCTGTCCTTTACATCTGTCTCCATACTACCCTGTCATCTACAAATGTCTTCCCTCACCACATCCATAAACCTCCCCTTGGCCTTCTTCTTTTCCCCCTTTCCTGGTGGCTCCATCCTCATCATTCTCCTACAGATATACCCCATGTCCCTCCTCTGCACACGCCTACGCCCTCTTAATTGCACCTTCCTCACCTTTTCTCCAAAACGTCCTGTCCATCGTTGTTACTCCCATAGAAAACCTTCAATCTTCAGCTCTGCTACCTCCAGCTCCACCTCCTGTCTTTTACTCAATACCACTGTCTCTAATCCATACAACGTCGCAGGTCTCACCACAGTCCTATAAACTTTCCCTTTCACTCTCACAGATACTCTTCTTTCACAAATCACTTCTGCTATCACTCTTCTCCACCCACTCCACCCTGCCTGCACTCTTTTCTTCACTTCTCTAACACACTTTCTATTACTTTGCACTGTTGACCCCAGGTATCTGAACTTCTCCACCTTCTCCACCTCTTTTCCCTGCAACCGCACCCCTCCACTGCCCATTTCAATTTCTTTACATTTACATAAATTTATCCTGAAAGACTTACAATGATCTAATTTACACAACAGAGCAGTTGCAGGTTAAGGGTCCACTGTCTTAGCCAGTACCACTTCCTTTATTAACAACTAAGACCTGTGTGGTGGATAGACATGAATTAAAGGAAGTTTTATTTGAGAAGATGTCTCTTTAGCATTTTCGAATGGAGCCTTCAATTTAATGCTGTAAATTTTTCAACCTTAAAGAGAGTCTTTAAGATGAAGGGCTTTGTGGGTTTTGTGCCGTTGTAGATAAACTGCTGTGGAAAAATAAAAACAAAACGCTTTTCTATTTTTTAAAAATCTTCAGAGTAATTATATTTCTCCATTTCGCACCAGGCCTCATCAACCAGCTGGATCATTGATTATTTTCCTTAAACTGCATGCCCTGTTGTGATTAATTCTTTATTTAGACACCCCCTTTGGTTCTGTCATGCATGATGTTAAAGGTTAGAGCAATATAAGTCCGATGCTCTAAACATAAATTGCTTGGCACATGAGTGCACAATGAAAACTACAATGATTATCATTACGTATGAAACACTCTCTCTTTTTATGATAGATTACACAGTTATGCAATCCACAGTTATTGACACTGTTAAAGCGTTGGATTCTCATGCTAAACGTGGCCAATAAAAAAAAGATTTCTGGGAAAAATACACTCCTTCCAAATTCCTATACATTTTTAGGATTTCTTTTTCGAGTATCATGACATCACGAAGGGTAAAATTCCATATTTGGGCACTTCTCACAGCAACCAGAGTGAGAGCAAGAGTGCACCCATCACTGTGCTTCATTCAATTAAGGTCAAAGGTAGAGCTGCACAGGACTTGTTTTAAAAGAACGACTCTAAAAAAACAAATTTTTTTGGATTTGAGGGAACCTTGTTCATTATTAACCATATAGAGACGTCATGCTGTAGTCGCTGTTGCTGCTGTTGCTCTTGATGTTTAATTTTAGGATCCGATTCTGGATCAAATATGTACGGCTGGATCTGATTGTTAGTCATAGTTTATTTAAGACTATAAAGATTTTTTTCCTGTTTTTTCGGCGATGTCATAGCTTGCAGACGATCGCTACATAAAAGCTGTGTGTACTCGCTACTCTTTATCCCTGGCCACGGCACGCCTCCAGGACCTTGGCTGTTTTTAAAGAGAAGCGTAAAGCTGTATTGTTCTTTAATAAATCTAATAAAACTTTAATCTCTTCGAGGATTTGAAGGATGCAATACTAATCTATTGGTACTCAAGGTTAACATGAAATTGGTCGAAACTGTGTGTATTGTTCCCTTTAAAAAACGTCACGTGACAGAAGGCTTGGGTACTAATTATAATTAATGTTCCGAGGTTCTGTCAGGCACTGGTGAACGATCTTTTTAGGATTTGCAGTTCATGTCTATACGTCTTCTATTGTTCTACCCGCTTTGCTTTCCGTTCAATATACTCTTCAAAGTCATCTGTTCCTCTATCGGTTGTTTATGTGACTTAACAGCATGTGCAAAAAAAAAACCAACAACAACAGATGTATTCAAATTCAGTTCAGATGTACGCAGGATATATTTATTTTATGATTGCCCCGGGTATTGTGCACACTCCCAGTCCCATGAGTTTGAAATTAGACAGCCCCAAACCAAAGTCATGGCAGCGCTGCATTTATGACAGGAAAAGAAATTGGGGGAATTCTGTAGGGCACGGGCAAAATGAAATCTCTCTGATTCTGCACAGACAACTCATAAACACACCTCCCGAATCCGCCACTCAAAACGCATCGAGAAAGAAGAAATTGATTTCCTTTTCTCCAAGCCAGACTCATTAAAATAAATGGCAGGATTAAAAGCTAAGTTTGATTAAAGCAGCGCTTTGATGTAGTCATTTGCCACCTGCGGCTGGGTGTCAGTACCTGAGAGGTTCGGGAGACGCTTGAGAGAGCAGCGAGAAAAGTGTTGTTCCCTTTGAAGCACATCTGTACCAGCCACAACCAATGTGCAAACGCAATTATTCCCAGCATGGCTAGGTGTGATTCAGACTCCGGGATATTGATACAGTGTAGCAATAACAAAGAAAATAAAGTACAAAGGATATGTGGCTTCACGGTGCCAATTTAGGTATTCGGGTGACACCCAACTCCTGTAAATTGAAATAAAAAGCAAAGGTTTTTCTGATGCAGGATTTATTGGCGGTTATTTGCTTTGTTATTACCACATTAAACACCAGGAGGAAATGCTAAATAGAATAGTCTGTATTTGTCACATACACATTACAGCGGAATTCTTTTTTCACATATCCCAGCTTGCTTGGAGCACAGAGAGTTAAGGGCCTTGCTCAAGGGCCTAAGAGTGGCAGATTGGCAATACTGAAGCTTAAACCCCCGACCTACCGATCAGTAACCCAGCACCTTAACCACTGAGCTACCACCTTTACTAAAGAACGTAGCAATGCACAGGCTTGCAGTAGGAATCCACAAATAAGACTGCGATCAGCTCAGACACTGCTTAGGAAGGCTGCTGATGCATCAACAGTCTATAAAAATGTCAGGGAAAATATAATGCTTCCCCTCAATCCTTCAGCAGCAAACTCTGCATTAAAAGAGAAGCAAGTGCACCCTGGAATACCAACAGCTAAGTCAGAATTTTTTATATTCACTTTGACATAAAAACAAACTAGCAGAAACAAATAATTCTACAGCCTGGAAATGTTTCTTTCAGCAAATTGACTCAAGAAAACGAGGCTAATCGACTGTCCTGTATAAATGTCCTGAAGCTAGTTCAGAAGGTGTTATGTGTTTCTAGATTCCTAATTAGCAAAAAAGTTGGGGGAAAAAACCTCAGAAAATTAGAAATAGTGACACGCAATTTATTAGTTGATTTGTTTTGCTAGTTTTTTAAATTTCATGTTGTTGCTTCTGTTTAAATTTTTGTTCCATACCTAATACAAATATTAGCTTTTACCAGAGAGCCTGTATTTTTTTTGAGCTGGGAGCAAACATAAAGATATGTATTGCTAAGTCTGATTTCAATATAAGGTTAGCTAATGACACAAACTGTAGTCTCAATATAGTCCCAGTCATTTTGAACCAGCCAGAAAATTAGAAAAGATCCAACTTTGTTAATTCTGTTGTAATCATTAGTAAATTCACCCTAGCAGCTATAGCAAATGGTTAGTCACTAATTCAAAATCCCCTGCTAGAAACTATAAACCTGTAAGGAAAAAATATGTTAGATAAGAGACTGATTTTTTAAGGATTTATAAAGAAACACTGGTTAAAGATTCACCCTGTGGTCATTAATAATTAGCATCTGATCTTCAGTGGTGTCCATGATTTCCTCTAATAATCAAATTCTGACTTCACTTTCGATTCTAAACCTCATTCCTTGATATGTTGGTCTGTTTTCACATTTCACCACACTTTTCTAGATTTTTACACACAATGTCTTGGGCTACCTACTGATAGTCGCTCTAGTGCACGGTTTTAAACCTAGCTTCATTTCTATCTAAAAAGAGCAATGCAGCAGAGCTTTAGTCCATCAGTTTGTCTAGCTCACTCATTTCCTCTTTTGTCCATGTTAATATTTTGTTTTTGATCTAACCATTACACCTGGTGTTTGAGGTCACTGAAATTGTTTATATTATAAAGCATGTCTCTAGCAATGCCTCCTCCTGACATCACTGTTTTAAAACTTCACTGGAAAAAAATTAATAAAAACAGCCTTAACTGACAAATTAGCACTATGGACATCATAAATATTTCAATATAAATACATTTCTTGAGGGTGGAGTTTCCCTTTAAATAATTCAACGCATCTTTTACTTTCATTTTACATATCTATTATAATTTGCAGATTTCTCCTTTTATTCATCAAATTCAACTCAACAAGCCATACCTATTAGGGATGTTCATCTGCATAACTGAGGCTGATGCGATTCTTATCTCGATGCATAGCCACGATACGATACAATAAAGATACATATGAAGCAGCTACCGATGCGATGCGATACGATTCACTTCTATTACAATATAGATATTCCGGAAAATATTCAAAAGGAATTGCAAATTGTGTTTTCCATATGTGGACATTATTGTGAAATAATCCAAACGCATGTATTTCCCGTGTCTTACGAGTTATGACTATGTCATGTTTAAATAACTACATTAATGACCACGTTTGCATTTTCACTTTCGCATTTCCGCATTTCCGATTTCTTACACTGAAAGTCTGTCAGTCAAGTCTCTGTTTGTATTGTGAAGTCATTCACAGTCGAAGGCCAACAGGGGAAATACCAGTAATAGACGATTTTGCAGAATGTTTTGAACAATGCAAATTGTCTGAGAAAATTGTGGCGGACATCATGTTGCTTGCGCAGCACGTTGATGACAGTTCATACTCTGCATAGATTAAGGTAGATACCTGTCCTCCTTAGTTACTGTTGCTATGTCTGACAAGCCATGCCACAATTTATGTGTCCACATTTGGAAAACGCAATTGCAAATAAAATTTGCAAATCCTATTAATAGTGTCTGGAATATCCTTCCATACAGTTCAATGCAATGCAATGCGATGGAAAAATACAATGCTATGCAATTTAACAAGGTACAAATAGTTTTCTTATCTTTTCTTTTCATTTTACTTTTATTTCTTTGTTTCAGACAGACAGCAAATCATACATTTACACAAGTGCCTTTTGACTTCTAACGCATGGCCCTTTCACAAACAAAAGATTAAAAAGAACCAGATGCTCTTTTCCTGTTCTGTCTCCAGGAAGACGCAGCTCTACCTCTGCCATGTTAATCTTTATTCTATGTCACTCTCAGGACACGCCTTCGGTTTCTGTGGTTTTGTGATATTCACGTAGCAGCAGTGGTGCTGAGAGAACTCGCTCGAGAAAGAGTTTAGCGAGGAGAAATCAATCTACATATCAAATATCGGTCACATATTATTGGTATAAATTTAGTTTTTAATGCAAATATGTTAAAAACAATGCACCACAATGTTAACTCTAATCCTACAATCTTTAATACCTACAAATATTGTATAGTAGGAATCATAAACGAAAATGGAGCAAAGCTATTTTGGGAGTATTTTGCTTAAAGCCGTATCGTCTTTTCAGTACACCTTGAGGACATGACCTATTTGAGTGCAACGGCCAACCGAACCAGCATTGACATTAGTGGCTCTGACATTTAATCTTATTTCTAGCAAAATGGTCCTGCAAACATACGCCTATGTGTTCAAGGCTATTTGCGTCTCCTAGCATGAGTCTAGTGCGCTGTACAGAAATCTTCAAATATTAACCTCATTGCTGTTTTGCTACGTTCAGACGGCAGATACATTTCCTCAACCCCTTTTACTTGCCAGCTCGCAAGTAGCCGGCAAGCCTGAACATACTTATTTAATTTATTGCACATTTATTTAACATACAAATGGATTAGCTTAACATCCTTCATGAATTAGTGTATTTGTGCGAAATTATTTGGTCGTTCATTATTAGGACGCAGTTTTATCCTAGGAAGGTGTATCCCGAGCCTATCATGGGAACATTGGGGGTGAAAATACATTCTGAATGTGTTATCAGTCACACACCACACACTCATTTAGATCTAGAGACAATTTGGATCTGGCAGTCCACCTACTTAGGTAGGTAGGTAGGAGGAAACCTGAGAACCTGGAGAAAACCACTCTGGACAAGGGGAGAGGAAGGTTTTGGGCGGACAGGAAGGCGAGTCAACGATCAAATCGGGGACGCCAATCCCGCCATTTGTTAATTATTATCACGTAAATGTGATGCATCCTGAACAATAATTTCTATGTTTTGTGATGGCAGATGCGATAAAGTCTGGTGTTATTCTGACAGCATCTGCTGAAAAGAACATTATTTGAAAACGCTATACACCAGGAGCAGGAACACTATGGAATAGCGTAAGGCACGAGAGGCAGACTCGGTTGTCACCACGAAGCAAGCATCAGTTGAAACTGCAAGTCATTGATATGCCAGCTCTGTGCTCGTGTTCCAATAAGGAGATTATGAAATGCGAACAAAACGACTAGGACTGATCAAAGCTGTATCTTGTACACGCATGCACTCGTTTACACGCACGCTTCGTCTGCTTTTTACCAGGCCTATATGAAGATAAAT
Organism: Silurus aristotelis; assembly: GCF_946808225.1. Lineage (NCBI taxonomy): Eukaryota > Metazoa > Chordata > Actinopteri > Siluriformes > Siluridae > Silurus > Silurus aristotelis. The sequence continues at coordinate 4,316,794 of NC_139582.1, read as the reverse complement.
CCATCACATGGTGTGCTGTGTTCTGTGTTTGCACCCTTCTTTTCCTTTTCTTTCCCTTCCCCCTTTTGCTTGCAGTGAGAATTCTTGGCTCTCTTCTCGCTTCTCAGCTACTGAAGAGCTCCCACACTTTCTGTTCGACACCAAGCTTTTCCCTCCTTCCCGGTTATCCGAAGTAATCCCACACATCCTTCTACCTGCCGTGCCTGCCTCCCTTTTATTGTTGAGAATAATCGCAAGAGAGACTTTGCTGGGATTTACACCTGATTATTTTCCCACAAGGCGAGTCCTTATAGACCAGACTGACCTTTCAGTTCATGGTGCAAGAGACAGAGCGGCTGCATTTGCCTTGTCTGTCAGAGTGGAGCTCAAGCTTGCCCTGTTTCTTTTTCTTTTTTAGGTCTGTTGCTTGTTGTTTGTCTCTGCCTGTTTACCTGCCTGAGTCATTTGTTTGTCACACTGCAGCTCAGACATGCTTTTGACGAGGACTGCACCTTGCATGAAAGCCCCGGCATTAAGCGGATCCGTACTGACTCCGCGATGGAGGAGGGAGGAAAGACTTTACGGAAGTGCGATCATCTCTTAAATAGCCCACATGGTTATGACATGGATGTGTTCCTTGCGACCATCGCCTACTCTTCGGTCTCTCCATCATCTACTGCAGTCACTCAGACAAACGAATTCAGAACTGAATTTCATTAGTCACATTGGCCCTGATTTGAGCATTGTGCAGACTCCCCCCCTCTCCTTCTCTCTCGCTCTCTCTCTCTCTCTTTCTCTGTCTTCCTCTCGGTCTCTTCATTCTCTCGGCTTTGCAATCTTCAGCAAGCTCCCCATCGCTCCATGAACACACACACCCCCCCCTGACTCTTTCCTCTTTCCTCTCCCTCCATCTCTGCCTCGATCTCGATGCACCACGGCTCCTCCCTCCACCTTGCACAGCAGCTACCCCTCCCTCTCCATATTCCTTTTTTCCCCTCACTCGTGCTCTCGCTCCGCTAGATACAGCATGTATTCGAGGCAGAGGGAGCCGGTCTACTCCTGTTTACATGGCTGCCTGTACCTGGGGCAGGATCACGTGTATTCAGAGGACCGCAGCTGCTCCTGTTCCACCTTCTGAACGTTCAACCGAAGCTCAGCTCACCTTCAGGGATTGTTTTTTCCTCTTCAAAGGCCTCTTCAGTGCCTCACTGGCTCTCCGGCCCAGTTTGGATCTAAACAGCGCCCCAGCAGAATGGACCTGCCAGAATTAGACTACTTCTCTGCATGACATTTCTGGTAAGGGGGCTTTTTTTTGTACACTACTGTGTGTACAGGTTCAGTTACAGGATTCAGGATGGCTTTGCAATAAAGACAAGAATCAAAGTGCCTGAAATGTTCAGGATAAATATATATATGTATCTGTGTGTGTGTGTGTGTGTGTGTGTGTGTGTGTGTGTGTGTGTGTGTGTGTGTGTGTGTGTGTGTGTGAGTGTGTGTGTGTGTGTGTGTGTGTGTGTGTGTGTTGGGTGCATATTCCAGACAGGAAGGTGCTGAATGATGCTGCTGAATTTGTTACTGTATATTGGATTTGAGATTAATATGGATTAGAGAAGAGATCATGATATTTGAATGGAAACAGAAACAGAAACAGACATTTTGTTCCATGAATAAAAAAATGTTTCCACCTTAATTTTCTGTTTTTCTGCTTTGAGTTTTTTTTGTTCATTCCTAACAAAATAAAGCGCATGCCTGATTATTATAGTAGTGTTGCTCTTATTATTTCTACATAAAATATGATGAGTATTCAGTGTGTGCTGGGAAAAATCTGCAAACACCCCCTTGTCATTGCCCACTCTTAATTGCAGTACAGTCGCTTCACCGTTACCTATAGGATTAGATTCATCCTTTTTCCTCTATCCTGTCTTTTCTTTTCCTTTCTGTAACCTCTGAGCGAATACAGTTTCTCAGTTGATGAGGTAGTGTTTTAGAGTCTACCAGTAATGCACTTTAGGGCTTAATCTTGGCAGCCCGCCAAAAACGAATTAACAGATGAATATTTGGCGCATTAAAGATTCAAGGCTCTTCCTTGTCATCAGCTGTGTGTCTATTACAAATGGTACTACCTGGACGTTTTTCTTCTTTTAATATAGAACAAAAGCAACCTTATTTAAAAAAATAGAAACGAGGTGACAAGGATGAGTTTTTCAGGTGGTTTTTTGCATAATAAAAGGTTTAACTTCTCAGCCCGAATGTGGTGACACTTGATAAAGCGACATACTGTGTGAAGCAGTGTTTGGGTGGCACTCGTTCCCAAGCATCGAGCATAGAGCCAAACGTCTTCCTGCCTTTTCTCTAAGCAGATTGACATGCAGCACCACGTAATATATGCAAATATGTATGTAAGCATGTATTGAAAAAAAAAAAACACCGGGGATGAAGCAACTGTGGTGCAAGAATGTGTGCCTGCCACGTTCATATAGAAATTCGAGGGGACAAACTGATGTGATATTTTTACTGGACAGAGAATCTGGTACGATAAATTGAGAAACAGTTTGGACCAAAAAAAAAAATACAAATCTGTCAATAAATAAAAAAGCTGGAAGTTTATTCTCAAAGAAACCCCTCGACTGGGCACACTGTCATCCCACATGGTGCCAATGGTATTATGATAATTCTGCAGACTTGATAAGCGAGCCAAGACGATAAGTGAGATAAGTCACATGACTCCTGCATGCTCTTCTCCTTCGCAGATATTCACTGATTAGGATTGTTTTTTTTTTTTTGTGAACGAGCGACATTCCTGAGTGATTATAATTCAGATCCTCACCAATCACCAATCATCCCCCTCCTTCCTTCTTCCTCTCATCTTGTGCTCTCCCATGGTTTCTCTATCTGTCTTCTCATCATTCCACCGCCATCTCTCACTGCTATGTTTAGAAGTGCTTGGTGCTTAAACGACGCTGATGTGGGACAGAAACCGGCAGGCTGTGTTTGATTTCATTGTAGATTGATACACGAATGAGGGCCTATCATAATGCATAATGGCTCTTTCCTGTCACGCACAATGAGAGACTGTTAAAAAGGACGGCAAAAGCGATAGAGAGAGATGGAGGTAGAGAGAGATGGACGAGTGGCATTTTGAGACACAACACGCTCAGTCCAGCCTCCCACACTTGTTTTCAGAAGGTCATGGAGTCACTACACTTCACCAGACTCTCTCCTATTAATATTTAATCAAAACAGCTTTATGGGGAAAAAACAACCAAAAAAAAAACCAGACAGTTTGGAAAATGGGCAGGGCCCCCGTGTCCTCATTTCTATTTCATTCTCCCCGTCTGGCTATACGAATTTGATCATAAATCCGTATTCCATATGTGGATCAGAAATGACATCTGTATTTTCAAGACCCAGCAAATATGTCTGAGTGGCCTGTATTGGATGAAGGACCTGATCATATTGCCGGTGCCGCTGTTAATGTGTGTTTGGTCCTTTGTGTAAAATGAGAGGAAGAGATCATTGATCGTATCGCATCAATGTAATAAAATTATTAGCTTGAGATGGAAAGCTGGCCAGAGGAACAATGCTGGTATAATTCAGGAAGCCTGAAAGTGATTATCTTGAGGCTAATTTTGGGAGATAAGCTCCTTTCTAATGGAACTCTCGATAAAGAACTCCAAAAAGCGTAGCAAGAGTTAGATTGCTTTCGGGATTATGTTTGTCCTATATTCTCTTTCCATTTCTCCTCTCCGTTTTTTTTTTTTTTTTCAATTAAAACCAAAACAAAGAGGCCTGTGTGTGTAAAGGAGGGAAAGGGGCTGGAGTAATTACCGGCCTAGGCCTGCTGCTAGTGGTGAATTTCAAGTGAATTTCAAGAGCGTTAATGAGGAAAGAGGAACATTTTATAGGATCTTTATGAACCATTTTCGTGCTGCAGAGCAGACAGATTTGTGTTCGAATGCCTTCCAATTAGATTTGGCATGACAGGATATTCGACAATCCGCAAGAAGCAGGTGCAAACTCGTTCGCTCCGTGGCCTGAGAAGTGCAATAATGTCTTCTAACCACTCAGTGTGTTTGATGATTCCAACTTGTAATGGATGTACCTCATTATCAAACCTAAGGCCATGTGTGAGCTCGGAGCGCATTTCATGCATTCTGTGTTATCGCTGACAAATTCCTGCATATCTGAAGTTTAAGGCCTGAAAAACAAATAAGCATTTACAAGCGAATGTAGTGCAACAAATTTCTACATCACATGTAGGGCTGGAGGCAGAAGCTTCTTTTGTTAATTAATGTTGGCATTAAACATATTACTTTTGCTTGATAGCCAACCCATGACCTGTAGAAGTTCTACAACAAATATGTGTGTGTGTGTGTGTGTGTGTGTGTGTGTGTGTGTATATATATATATATATATATATATATATATATATATATATATATATATATATATATATATATATATGTGTATAATAATTTCAACACCCTATTGAACTTTGCCATTTCTTGCACTCCAAACTTCAGGCTTTTATCTAAACATTACAGTAGTCAAGAAACAAGATCAAACGGATGATGAAATTGGAAGTCAAATGGAAAACACGCTAGCAAAAGAAAACATCTCGCCGCATCTGTATTCTCGGGACATGAGCGGATTTCCCATACAAAATTGGTGGTGTGAGTGTTTGGAGGAAAATGAATGCTTAGGGCAGGCGATTATTGATCTGGCCTGATCCTGCCTGATGAACTGCTGTTGTAAATACCGATAAAGACATCTGCTTATGTCGTAATGGATGGTGGTCTCCAGACTTGCCATTCTAAACAAGAGCAGGGTTTATCACTTCAATTTGAAATGTCTCTTAGCACATAAATCTTTCCGATTAACATAACGACTTTGCCATCGACCCCCTGTAGAGTTTTAAAAAGTCTAAAGATATCCCATTTTTTTTGGTTTTCCTAACCACGGCTTTGGATATTCACCACCTGGTAGGCTTGAAAGAATGAACGCTATAAGCCGAAAGGGCTGCACGATATCTTTATTAAAAGTAAATTCATCAAGGAAATCGATTTGCCTTCCTAGCTCTGCTAACTAAGTGTCTGTTAAAAAAAAATTAAAAAACCTTAATAAGGGCCACACAAGGTTACAAAAATCTGAATAACTCCGTCATCATTCGCTGATAAGTGGCCATTTATAATCTGTTAAGTGGGTCGTGTAAATATTTAGGAGTCGTGGGTGTGTAAATCTGACGAGTCTGCGCTCTTTTCTTTATTAGTTCCCTGCAATGTGTTCAGAGCTGATAGAGACAGAGCGAGATGTTATGAATGAGGTTAATGGAAGGAAAAAAAAGAGATATACTTCCCTTTAGGCCAGGAGGAGCCATTAGATCCCATTACTCCACCATTCTATTCTATATCCTCCATAGTCTTCGCATACACTAGATTTTAGTGAGACTCAAAGCATTATAAAGTGCTACAGGATGCTGAGTCATATCTTCACAAACAGCAATTAATCATTATTTCAGTCCCAAGAGTGTGTGGTTTGATCTAAACCAAAGCCTGACTTCCTAGATAATTGGGCTTATTTTCGTAAACTTATTGGTTTGTACTTAAGGTGAACTGTATTGAAACTTTTTTCCTGGTGAAATCTGCAATAATTCTACATTTTAAGTTGAGTAGGTGTTCTCTTTTTCTATGAAAATTGTAGATTCACACTGAAGGCATCAAAACTATGAATGAACACGTGTGGAATTATATATGGAATTATAAACATAACAAAAAAGTGTGAAACAACTGAAAAATGTCAAAATTGTAGGTTCTTCAAAGTAGCCACCTTTTGCTTTGATTACTGCTTTGCACACTCTTGGCATTCTCTTGATGAGCTTCAAGAGGTAGTCACCTGAAATGGTCTTCCAACAGTCTTGAAGGCGTTCCCCGAGAGATGCTTGGCACTTGTTGGCCCTTTTGCCTTCACTCTGCGGTCCAGCTCACCCCTAAACCATCTCGATTGGGTTCAGGTCCGGTGACTGTGGAGGCCAGGTCATCTGGCGCAGCACCCCATCACTCTCCTTCTTGGTCAAATAGCCCTTGATGCCTTCAGTGTGACTCTACAATTTTCATAGTCATGAAAATAAAGAAAACTCTTTGAATGAGAAGGTGTGTCCAAACTTTTGGTCTGTACTGTATATGTATATGTATAGGTATATGTTTATGTATTTTTTTTAAAGCTGCAATAGATCCTCTATGACTTAAAAATTCACTTGCTACACTATTAATAAAATTATATAATTAATAGAAATAATACAATTTCTATCCACTCATAGATAAAAAGGAACGACTGATGTCCCAAAATGTAGTAAGATATATGACTTTTGAATGTTTAACCTTGAAGTTAAAGTAAAGGTTTATTTAAAGAAAATACTTTAATAAAGAACAGATACACGAAAAAAGCTGCTTAGGTAAAGTAAAGAATTACATTTACTCCGTTACTGTAAACCGCTGGAATTTAGTTTAGTTACATGATAGACATTTTCTTTTGGCAATGTTTTACTCAAGGGTAATTTGATTACATTATTTAATATTTTTTAACGTGGTTAGTTTTAAAAAAAACAAGGTCCATGCTTACATGGTTCATTATTCTAAAGCTCCACTGAACCCTGTGCTTGTTTGCATTACCATAGCCTTCCTGACAGTCCAAACCAGTCTGACCATTCCCACCTGGCTGTCCTTTCTTGCAGAATGTGTAAAATCAAAAAATATATCATATTTGAGCATGATATTTTTTTAATAACAGTATGAATAATTAATTTAGGGTAGTGTGGGTATGTTCATTAGTTTGAACCATAAACTTCAGCATTAACAGAACACGAGGACTCTTAATAGAGCGTTAACAGTCTCTATTAATAAATTTTATAAAGCTGGAACAAAACTCCTTGTGTGTATCAACACACTTGGCCAATAAACCTGATTCTGTTTCTGACAAGCCAACAAAAAGGTTCTGATTGGTTTGTTTACTACGCCACGTGACCAGAACTGAAAATAGATCCACACAAATAAGCATACATTCAATTACAATCTTTAGATAATTGTTTTTTTCCTAAAGAAATAGATTATATTAATAGCTGTATGTTAAGATCATTAAAGGAATCAATTGTCTCATGCTTACATTATATTACTTGACAGTATTCCAATACCGTCAGCGAATCGTGTTCGTTCTGAGATGCCTTTCAGCGCACCACGGCTGTAAAGAGTGTTTGTTTGGGTTACTGTAGCCTTCCTGACATTAAAAACCAGTCTGACCATTTCCTCCTGGCTATTTTTTTAAAAGAATTGCCACTTTGTGGATGTTTTTTGTTGTTGACACACTGTGCTATCTCTTCAGAGAGTTGTGTGTGGAAATCACAGGAGAAATCGGAGCTTCTAAAGCACTTAACAGCCTGCCTTGCTCCAGCATTCTCGATATGGTGAAAGTCACTGTGAACATTAACTGAAGCTCTTGACTTGTACACACATAATCCTAAGCATCACGTTGCTGATTGGCTAATTGAATAATTGCATGAACATACTGTACAAGGGTACAGGACTTCCTGATTAGGTAGATAGTAAGTGTGTATTGTATTTCCATACAGTATAATGAATCTGCCTTACAATGGTGACAGCTAATACTGCATAGTTTATATAATGACTATAATAACGTGTTGCTTCACACTGACTCGAATTACTTATACAGTAGTTGGATGTGAGCATCATCTTGGTTTTTTATGTCATTTGGAGTTGTCATATCCTCTACCAGCCTTACTGGAATGTGCACATGGGTCACATTTCTTCATTTCTTGTTTGTCTTTCTCGGTTGAGTAGGGCCTCATAGACAAGGTCATAAAATCAGCAGCGTAACTGAGGAGACTAAAGAAATGAACCACTACGATATTTTTCTCCTTTTTTCTCAGGAAAGAATCGTAAGTGAGAGACGTGCTTTTTTTTTTGTATCCATTTCAGATCACATCTTTCCTCCACAAACGCATATCACCTGTATAAACGCGAAGTTCGTGTTGCTTGTTTGGTTCGAGTTAAAAGATCGTACGTAAATAGCGTTGTGAGCTGAACACATTACTCATTTCCACTGGTAGGATGTAGAAGCTCTCGGCCTTAAATAGATAAATAAAGCGGTTCCGCTGTATCGGAGATGGAATTGATTTCTTCGTCTGGGTTGACTGATGGCCATGGATTTGACTGATGAAGAGGAAGAGGACATGTCTCTAAAGAAGCATACTTATGAACTTCCTGACTTTCGAGTGTTTCAAAGAAGCGAAAAAAAAAAATCTTCATTACCCAGAAGGGAAAAAAAAGGAGCAGACGGACACCTTGAGAGGGAAAAAGAAATCGTTCTTTGCCTCTCTGTGTGTCTCTCTTGCAATCAACAGATAATTAAAGTGTGAGCTTGCAAAGTCTTACACAATGACATCACGGTGATGAGCCCCCGTCAATGTGGTCGGTCAGTTTTGATTGACCTTGACAGGTCATATGGCTTTCGACACGCATGTTTATGGCAGTTGTGTGCATCCGAATGAGTGTAAGGGCTTTAATTATTATATATCTCCAGACACCTCTTTTTTTTTTCTTTGTTCCTCGAGCTACGGACACGGTGTTGCGTTTTCGGGAAATATAGGGCACTCCATTCACGAATACAGAACAGTAGAGGCTTCCTCTCAGAGGGATTCTGTGTTAAAATAAACCTATGATGGCCACTCATGGCCCTTTCCTTGCCTGTAGCTACAGTGCAAACCCGAGCGGTCATGGCCTCATATTGCGAACGGAAATACAATCGAAAAGGAAATACTATTTCTGACTTCTTACCGATTCGCACCCGAACGGAAACAAAGGTGACGATCAGCTTTGTCATAATGCTTCGCGCAGCCACAGAAAAGAAAACACTTATTTCAAACAATTATAATGTTGCTGTAAAAAAAAAAACGTGATAACATATCTTTCACTTCAGAATGTTCACGCTCTTAAGGTCACTGTACCATGTTCAATCTAAAAATAGTTTTTTTTATCATTGCACATGAAAGGCTCGGGTTGCCTTTCGAGCTCTGCATGAATGTTTGATGCCTCAGTAACAGAGCTGCCACGATTTAAACAGCCCCAGCTCGCAGCTTTTTTGTGTCAAAGCATAGTAAATTGGTTTATTGTACAATTTAATGCTTGTCCTTCAAAAACCTAGCATTTGATGGGATTCATTACTTAGTTTGTGCACCAAGACCTAGCAGATGGGTGCACTATTATATTAACACTATGCTCTTTTATTATTGATTTCTCAACCCTGATTGGTAGATGGGATTATTTTCAATGACAAAACACTATGGACAAATGTACTGGGACAATTGGCTTTTTCAGCCAGTTCTTCTAAGGTACACAATTTTCCCTTCACTAAAACTGGGAGACTCAAACCCGTTCCATCATAATAATGCCCCTGTGCCCCAAATCCGCTCAATGAATATATTATATACATGATTTGGAGTGGAATATCTCCTGCTATAGAGCTCTGATCTGAATCCTATTGAACACATTGGGATGAATTGGAACACTGACTGCACCCCAGGCCTCCTTACCTTACATCAGTACCTTATCTCACACAAATCCCAAAATCTATTTGAACATCTTCCCAGAAGAGTGGAAGTAACAGGAAATGTGGAATAAATGTGGGGTGTTCAACAAGCACATACCAATCTTATAGACATGTGTCCATTCACTTTTATTTATAGAGTGTAAATAGTGATTTTTTTTTAAATACTTTATTGATTCCACAGGAAAATAATTTCCTCACATATCCCAGCAATGACCTGGGCTCAGAGTGCAGGTTCAGCCATTTTTCGGCACCCCTGGATCACTGAAGGTTAAGGGTCTTGCTCAAGGGTCCAAAGAGTGGCAGTTCGGCAATTTTAGATTCCCCCGACCTTCTGTTCATTAACCCACATCCTTAACCACTGAGCTGCTACATTTTATTTCATTTTAATGCATAGTAATTGTTTATACAGGTCCTTGTTTGGCACATTTACCTCAAAATCAAATTATAACAACCAATTATTTTTCAAAACGTTATTTACCATATAATCGTTAATACTATGAATTTGATTAGAGGGTCTTATTTAACATTAGAGGGGTTTGTTTAACGTTTATTGGCAGACATGACTGCAGCTGCATGTAATACTTTTTGAAATATGATTAATGATGGCAGACAGCAGGCAAATAATAAAAGCAAAACTTTGCATAATCATCGTCAATAGCAGGCAGAGGGCCAGCCGATTTACAGACAGAATCTCTAAAGCAAAGAATAATAGAAAAATAAACACGGACACACAGCTTGATACATCCCCACACTAAAACATCGCAATGAACTTTTTTGCATGTGCTTATATAGTGGTGAATCCAGGTGTGTGTGAAATCATGCGAATGGGAACGAGACAGTGATTGAGGTCACTGGGTTGTTGCAGTCTTTGGAGGCCATGATGTGTTCAAGGAAATTGACCATGCTTCAGGGTTCTGTTTCAGGAGCTGGCCATTTTTATCTCAATCATAAAATTCTTACAGTTTCACTTTTAATCACAAAAAATGATTATGGCCCCCAACTGCATTTCCAATCAGTCACTGCACCTCACCCATCCAAATTATATGCTACACTTATCACCCACACCTGTTTCCTGTTAAGTGTCACTAAAACTTCTGAATTCGGTGTTTCTCCTATTTCGCTTATCGTCTTTCACAGTTGCTGTTATTCTTGTTCCAGGTTGTGGTTCTTGTTTCCTTGTTTAACTATTTGTTGCTTTGTTTCTTTTGACTGTATGTTTCACATTTGTACAACACTCGCATTTCGGCGCATCAATGTTTACTATATTTTCTTACTGGCACTCGATTTCCGTACTGAAGCCTCTCAGATTGTGCTTGTTCTCATTGTTAAGGCTCTTAAATGTGCTTTAAGTATTTGAAGTATTTTTTTTATTTGTTTTTTTTAATCCAATAACTAGCTTACAATCCTGCTTCGGCTTGAAATATCTGGACAATACCATGTGTGAAGAAGACAGAATGAGAAGGTTTATCCTGCCTGTTTTGGAAAATACAAGTGGTGACTCATGAATCCCAATATGTAACTCAAATTTGTGTACACCATATACTATCTCTTAAAAATAAAAATACCACGGAGAACCAAAAGGCGATTCCCACATCAATGCAATAGAAGAGCCATTTTGCTTCCAGAAAAAGCTGATAGTAAAAGTTTCTTAGAAGATTCTATTACTACTAGCAATATTCCAGTTCAAACTTTAGAGTTTAAATCAAAATATAATTAACAATTGTAAATAAATGATCAAATTAACGTAAATTCAAAGTTTCTACAAGTTTTGCAAAAAGAAACATTTTGACATTAAATTAAAATATGAAATATTAACATTCATTATTAATTCAACAAATCTTACAATTAATTCTGTTCAACAAGTTCAGGTCAAAGCAAAGTAAATTGCTTTTTTTATTGAGATGATTTTTGATTTTTTCAGTCTATAAAGAACCTTTTTCTACTACAAACACCTTTTTCTGCAATGGACCGGTTTCACTGATGTAAGAGGTTCTTCATAGAACCAAACACCTTGACAATGAATCACTTAATAATCTTTATTTTTTTAGAGAGGACACACAGGGAGCTTGTAACAGTCAGTAAGAATTCAATTCAATTCAATTCTAAAAATTCGTATAGCACTTTTAACAATGCACATTGTCCAAAAGCAGCTTTACAGAATTTAATTAAATGGAAATAAACATTTTACCACCATAAATAAAGCCCTATAAATGTATCCCTAAAAAGCGAGCTAGTGGTGACAGTGGCAAAAAAAAAAAAAACTAGTTCCATCATTTTTGAGGTTATAAACTCTTCAATAATGGACACCTGAATGAAAAAATTTATATTCATGCCTTTGTAGCCCGAAGTCTTTGTGGCAAACCATCCACACTAATCACAGTCCAAAGCCTCCTGTTTCCAGAATTTAACCCTCCACAGCAGCCGTATGGATCCATACGCTTCCTGACTGCTTCCTTAAAGAGAATGGTTCTAAAACAGGGAGGTTGAAGCTCAATGGTTAAGGAATTGGGTTTGAAAGGTTTCAAGTTCAAATCCCAGCACCACAAAGTTGCTGGGATTTGAACTTGAAACCTTTCAAACCCAATTCCTTAACCAGGGAGGTTGAAGCTCAATGGTTAAGGAATTGGGTTTGAAAGGTTTCAAGTTCAAATCCCAGCACCACAAAGTTGCTGGGCCCAAGAGTATTAACCGTTTAATTGTTAGAGTAGAGTTGTAAGATAAGTGCTTTCCTCAAATGCAATAAATTATTTGAAGCATTTGCCACATTCACTGAGGTGGTGAGGTTCCTCATCTTTACATCGGACCCTAAAATACAGAAAAATTAAGACGTGCCATTCTTTAATAAGTAAAAATTATCACCTCCAGGGTCTGTCAAACGCTGTAAACGTAAAACGCTTTTTGGCTGGTGAAAAAACTATAGTTTATAGCTACTATAACATACAAAACAAAACAAATACATTTTGCAGATGTTTAAAACAACATTCAAATTCAGTTTAAATGATGACCTGCTGTTTATTAATAAATGAATATAAATTATATTATAATAGTCATTATTATAATTATGTAATGATAACAATAATACTAATAATGTTCAAAATCTTTATAAAACTATTATTAAAAATGATTATTTTATACTTTTCTATTATTTAGCACAATGCTTTTTCGATCGAAAAACACAAAAAAATTTGTTTGTCCCATTGTCAACATATGAATCCTCAATTGTGATATAGTAAATGAAAGGGTTTTTTTTTTTTTCCCTGGCTCTACAATCATTTTCAAGAATACCAATGAGCTACAACCTCCTTCAGTTATAAATACGGTAATATATATTTAATTTTCTCAAATATAGAAGGATAAATGGACAAAGACGGCCATTTGAGCTTAAACGGTACATTTTCCTACAAAGGGATCCTTTCTTTGAAATTGCTTTGTGAAATAAAAAGTCATTTCCAAAATTGATAACTGTATGATACTGGAGAATTATTGAGTCCTCCATATTCAGAGCTTTCTGGGTGTGTGTGTGTGTGTGTGTGTGGTGGGGGTTTAACCCTGAAACAGAGTAAAGCTGTGTTTACTAATCTTCATGCATAATTCATGATGACCAGATTACGCTTTGATTTGTATCTGAACGGAGTGCGAGTGTTCCTGAGCAATGATTTAATCTTTTAATTGGATAATAAATCCATTGGGTTGAGTAATGGACTTTTCTATTGTCATCAGCTGACCACTGAAGCAAAACAATTGTTAATGCCTTTTCTTTGCCTTTCATTTTGACTCTCTTTTTTCTTTTTATGACAATGTATATTGGTTAGACAGGTTATATTTCTATATACTGTTCCCTTTAGTAAGTCCCTTTAGTTAGTATGTCTGTGCGAGTAAGACAGGATAATTACGATGCTATTGTACTAGGATGTATTTTGCCTCTTAGCAGCTTCCAAATTAGGAGCCAAGCATTACATGCATTACTTTTACATTTACATTTGCGGCATTTAGCAGACGCCCCTGTCCAGAGCGACGTACAAAAGTGCTTTGAGTCTCTATCAATGAATAAATCTACACTAGATTACAACTTTTACTATTAGCTTTCAATCAGAGGGAAATCAGGGACACATTTCGGGGCTTATTTTCTGCAAAAACTATAGCAGAAATGTAGATTTTTGAATTTCATGGTCACATCTAATTATTGCAAAAATAAATTACTCAGTGTAATTGACAACAATCGTCTGATATCCCGTTTTTCAACCTTTGCAGATATGCGTCTGCAATTAAAGTTAGAAAGAGACGGACATGAGTTATATATCACATTATCAATCATTACAACAGGTTAATCAAAAACATCCTTGCCTCGTTTGTGGTGTTTGGGGGACAGGATGTTCTGAGGAGGATGAGATCAGCAGTAAATACAGCATGATTAAAACACCATGTTTATGGTGGGTTCGCTTACTTCATGACCTTCACAACCCCCTCCACTCCCACCATTTCACAACTCAAACCCCCCCAACCGTACCTCCGCTGTGACTGCTATTTTAGTCATTTAATCGATTCTGCAATTCATACACGCCGACCAAGCAGGTCCCCACAGGGTGGCGAGATGCATGCCGATCACACTCAGCAGATATATGACTGTCAGGGTCTGTGGGTTTCTAACGCTGTTTTTTGAACCTAACTAAGGAGCACTAATGAACAGTAGATGCTTTCTGAGCTACTCACTCGATTTCACACTGCCGCTCGAGCACTTCCCATTGCGCTCCAACACACCTGGAAACATTTGCAGATGGAGCCATTTTCAGCGCCTCTGCAGCAAAGCTGCAATAAACAGATGGCTGCATGGAGGCCCCTTTTTTTAAGCTTTTTCTTCGTTCAGCTAAATCGTTCAGCTCTGCTGATTAATAGCATGCAGCTCTTTCAGGATTCTATCAGGTTTTGATGAAACCATAACACATAAAATTTCTCAGAGACATTATATAATAAGTATAATAAGTGGTATTTATGCATGTTTTAATTTCCGCCATTTTAAAAGAACGAAGTACGAACGTTATAATTAAATTATTTTAAAGCTAAATACCAATTAAATAAAAAGAAGCTTTGGCATAAGTTTCTATGGATTTAAATATCTGGGTTTTTTTTGTTTTTTGTTGGTATTTTGCTTTGCTTCGGGTTTTTTCAGTGTGTATTTGAACCCAAAAGCTTAAATCAGATTTCTCCAATGCTGATGAATAGCTCAGTAATTTGCCATATTGCTTATTGCCGCAGTGTGTGGGTACAGGCTCGGTTTTAATTTGAGGTTAACTTTTACTGAGACATTTGCCCACACACAGACCAGTCCAGACTTTACAGCTGGCTTGTTATAGAAGATTGGGGGATTGTAGGAATGGGTTTATGTATAAGTTGGTTAGTTATTTTCGTAAGATCAATTGTTGGTATTACTCATTAATCAATAATTAATCAATGTACATTTAAGCTGTGTGAAAAAATTCAGTGACAGAGGCAGTGGACATGAGACTGGATCTTCAGACTGGCGTTTATTGAGTGTTCACAAATGATCAATTCAATTCATTTTTATTTGTATAGTGCTTTTAACAATGAACATTGTCTAAAGCAGCTTTACACAGCTGTGTATAAGTGTGAGTTTGTCCCTGATGTGTGAGCCGGTGGCGACTATGGCAGGAAAAATCTCCCTGAGATGGCATAAGGAAGGAACCTTGAGAGGAACCAGAGTCAAAAGGGAACCCGTCCTCATCTGTGTGGCACTGAATCACCATTTATTAGAGATAAACGATGTTGAGGTGTGCAGTGATGGGGATCAGATGCAAACTGTAGTCCTGAGTCAGTGTAGCAGACTGTTGACATTAACTACAGTCCAAATTCAAATCCTTAGAGTTCCTGTTCTTACTCTGTAATTTCGTGGAACCCCAGGGCGTTGATGAGAAACATCCCCAGCTGCACAGAGTGGCCTCCAATCGAAAAAGAGAATCCAGAGGCAGGCCAAGATGACGAGGGCAGATCCGAGGAGAGGAGAGGGGCAGAAACAGTGGTCACTGGAACCACAGGGGCATGTTTAACTCAACTAAGAGAAAGACAGAGAGAGAGAGAGAGAGAGAGAGAGAGAGAGAGAGAGAGAGAGAGAGAGAGAGAGAGAGAGAGAGAGAGTGGTAACTGGGAGAGAAGCACACAGATTATTATGTGTCCTTATTGCTGTATGAAAGTAAAGGATACTGTGCATTTGGGGACTCCGGCAAGACTCGCTATAGCAGCATAACTAAAAAGGGAGAGCCAGAAGGTAACACAGACATTAGGGATCTCTGGGATAAGAGACGCCACCACACCACCGTCAAAAAACCCGAGTGAATGTGTGAGACTGAGGGGAGCATACCTGAGCATACAAATATCCCAGTTCACCAAACACTCGATATCCATGATCCCTCCAGATCTGCTCCTTTACCTAAGAAAAAGCTACTGATAAAGGACTAAAAAAAAATGTTTTCAGCCTCGACTTGAACACTGTGTCTGAGTCTCAAGCTCAGGCTGTTCCTTACCTGTGGGGTTTATAACAGAAAGATCTGCCCCCCTGCTGTAGTCTTCATTATTTGAGGTACCAACAAATAGCCTGCATTTTTTGATCTAAGTAGGCGTTGTGGATTATATTGATACAGAAGTTCACTTAGATACTGTGGCACGAATTTAAGTGCTTTATACGTCAGTAGTTTTTTTTTTTAATCAATGCGAGATTTAATTGGGAGCCAGTGTAGACTGATTAAAACAAGGGCTGATGTGATCATATTTTCTAGATCTAGTAAGGACTCTTGCTTGCTTATATATATATATATATATATATGATATGGGCATTTAAATAAGTGATTGTGGAAAAGCCTAGAGTTCTCACAATCCATTCAATTCAATCTAATTTTATTTGTACAATGCTTTTAACAATAAACATTTTCCTAAAGGAGCTTTACCGAATTCAGTTTATCCCTAATAAGTGAACCAGTGGTGACAGTGGCAAGAAAAAACTCCCTGAGATGGTTTGAAGAGAAAACACTGTGAGGAACCAGACTCAAAAGGGAACCCATTCTCAATTGGATGACACTAAATATCCATTCATCATAGTTCCATCATTGTTTAGGTTATTAAGTCTTCACTAATGGATGTTTGAATGCAAAACATGTTCATGGCAATTTCAGTCATTATAGCAAACAGTTTTTATTAATTACAATCCAAATCCATCTTTATAGTTCATCAATCTCTCAACCTCTCTAGTCCCCAAACCCCAACCAAGAGGGAGTGATTGAAATTTAAAAGAAGCTCACTGGGAAGAAAGACAAGCTAAGTAAATGTCTTTCAGTATAGAAGTTATTAGTATAGAACCCTATAAAATGTAGACATATTATAATTAGGGTGTTAATATTTCATAAACTGAGTGTAAACATTAATATAACCAGATCTTTCTGCAAAAACTTGCATGAATGACTAATCAAGTCGTTTTTTATGCATTATTGCTGAAATGCAACCTAAACCATGTACATGGGTCTGGTATCAGTGATATAAGAACCATTCAGTCTATTAAGGTAGCCTAAAAGTAAAGTATTTCTACCACAGCACTGTTATAATTCATGAATCTGATTAGCCAATATTGATGTTTCTGTAACATGAGCTCTAAATATAATTAGGAGCATATTAAAGGTTTATGAGTACATGCTGTTGTTTCTGTAGCTTTTTTATTTATTATCATTTATGTCGAATAAATAGGAGAGCGAATGCCATTGCAGATCAGATAACACCGAGCCTGAAAGACAAGAATGAGACGAAGAAATGACTGGGTGATGTGATGCTTATATAATTGTGCTAAATACAAAAATGTGATTCAGGTGCAGAGATCATGTGGCATGGCATGTGAGGATGCAACGACTGATAGGAACCGTAGTCCAAGGCTTAATTCTGAATTTATTTTTAAGAATCTAGCATATTTGATTAGAATCAACTTTATGGTCATTGCACAAGTTACAGTAAAAGGCAAAGAATTACAGATAGCATCTAAGCCGAAGTGCATTGGTAGCAGTGTAAAATATTTACATATGTTCACGTTGGTAAGGGTATGATATATGATAGATATAAATAATAACAGATGAATGGATAATATGAAATGAATAATATGAAGATAAAAAAACAGGCGATTAATTCACTTTTTTTTTCGTGGAGGATTCTCATCTTTACATCGAACCCTCAAAAGCTAAAATAAATAGGACATGTCATTATTTAATAAGTTAAAATAATCACCTCCAGCATGGAAATACATCAAACTGCCCCAGTATTGATTATTTCAGTAAAGGTCTGGTCATGTTTCATCAGCTTTCAGGCAACATGTCAGGTCAATATATGTGTATCGGATGAATTCCATATGCATGATCCAACAATAATAATAATAATTAAAAGGTTTGCTACATTTTGAGCTTGTTTTATTACTTTTATTGATGCATATTTACTTGGTTCTTTTAGCAAAAAAAAAAAAAAAACGGATCAATGATCCGGTACTGAGAGCAGCTGAGGGACAGCAGCAACATTTATGTGTATTTAATGTGTTAGATCACTACTTTATAAATAGTTTTTTTATGGAGCTGCAAATTTAGGCTTTATCAGTAACAAAGCAGGGCTTTTAGACAGCCGAGGCAAGACATTGTCAATACTATAGACCATGTCTATAAATACAGCAAGGCTAAAATACAGCTTCATCATTTAGCCTGGAGATTCCGATCGAATGATGTCGAAATGGTTAGCATTAAGCAAATAGCATTAGCTTAACTATGTAGCATGTTGATGGTATGCGTCTGTACAGATTTAAATATTAAAAATCCCTTTCGGCGGCACTAATGCGCCATCTTTATTAAACCACAGAGCTGTAAGGAGTAAGAAGAGGATTGTGTGATCAGTTTTGGGAAGTAGAGCTTGAAGGCTTTTGCAGTTAAAACACCCCTCCCGAGTTTAAGTCGCACAGGATTTAATAACTCCTGACTCGCAATATTTCTCCGTACTGTACTGTCATCTTCAGGGGGTTCGTCCCCCTCCAATGTTGCACTAAAGAATATTTTATCTTTGAAAACTAGTTATCAGTGTTCTATTGTGATTTCTGGAGGCTGTAGCTTTGTTCACTGCAATTTATTCTCCTTAAATATTAGGATTATAATGTATTATCATTACACTGTATTACAATTTTTTTCTGCTTGACTTGAATTGATCAAAAAAAAAAAAACAACACGGCCACATGCTGTCATTTTCTTAACAACATAAACAACCAGAATAGCAGAAAGCTAATAATTTTCATATTCATTACTTCTTTGTTCTTGATAACTGTGCTATCATTAATTAGAAGGCTTTCACTGTGTTTATGCAGCAAGTCTGTGCGAGGAGAGTCGAGTATGAGCATGAACATTCAGCTGCATCTATTTGGGAAAATGTTATGTTATTTGCGTGTTTTTTTTTTTTGCCTGTTAATATTAAAGTATGACATTAGAAAAACATCTATATGTTTATACTGGCAATGAGTTTGACCAAGTACCTCTGGCTTGTGTTTCAGCAGGTAACCAGCAGAATGGTGGCTGGCGTGGTGAGTGGGCACAGCTACCTGGTGGCATGCTGGCAGCCCATTCTTATCCTAATGCTGGGCACCGTGCTGTCGGGTTCCACAACAGGATGCCCGTCACGCTGTGAGTGCAATGCCCAGGAGCGCTCTGTTCTGTGCCACCGCAGGAAGCTGGTAGCCCTTCCAGAGGGAATTCCTATTGAGACACGACTGTTGGACCTGAGCAAAAACCGCCTGAAAGCCATCAACCCAGAGGAGTTCATCAACTATCCCCACCTGGAGGACCTGCAGCTTAATGAGAACGTCATCTCAGTCATCGAGCCAGGTGCATTCAGTAATCTCTTTGGATTACGGACGTTAGGACTGCGCAACAACAAACTGAAGCTCATTCAGCTGGGCGTGTTTACTGGTTTGAGCAACCTCACCAGACTGGATATAAGTGAGAACAAAATAGTTATCTTGCTGGATTTCATGTTTCAGGACCTTTACAATCTGAAAGAACTGGAAGTGGGAGATAGTGAGCTGGTCTTCATCTCTCATCGAGCCTTTCATGGGCTCACCAGTTTAGAGCAGCTCACCATGGAGAGGTGCAACATGACCTTGGTGCCCACAGAGGCCTTTAGCCATCTGCATAACCTGTTGGTACTCAAGTTGTGGCATTTTAATGTCAACCTCATTAGGGAGTTTTCCTTTAGGAGACTCTACCGACTGAAAGTGTTAGAGATAGCAAATTGGCCCTTTCTCAAAGCCTTGACAGATAAGTCCCTCCACGGACTCAACATTACCACACTGAGTGTCACACACTGCAACCTCACTGCCATCCCTTATGTGGCCATCCAGCACCTTGTGTACCTTCGCGCTCTCAATTTTTCATTCAATCCCATAGAGGTTGTGGAGGGCAACAAACTGCACAACTTGATGAGGCTGCAGGTATTTGACTTAGTCGGGGGTCGATTGGTCACTATTGAGCCTTACTCTTTCCGAGGTCTGAACTACCTTAAGGTTCTCAACATTTCCAGCAATAGCTTGAGCACTTTAGAAGAGTCTGCCTTCCACTCGGTCGGTAATCTTGAGACCCTGGCGCTATATGACAACCCCTTGGCATGCGACTGCCGCTTGTTATGGGTTTTCCGCCGGCGCTGGAGGCTCAATTTCAACAAGCAGCAGCCATCTTGTGCTACACCTGAGTTTGTGCAAGGAAAAGAGTTTAAAGATTTCCCGGATATCCTCCCTGCAAATTACTTCACCTGCCAGAAATCTAAGATTCGTGACCACAAAGCCCTCCAGAGATTTGTGGATGAAGGGACCACAGTTCATTTCGCATGCCAGGCCGATGGGGACCCGACCCCTGTGATCATGTGGCAGTCTCCTCGGAAACAATTCATCACTACCAAAAGTATTGGACGTCTGTCAGTGTCTCTGGACGGCACCTTGGAAGTACGATATGCCCAAATACAGGACAACGGCACTTATACATGTATTGCGACCAATGCAGGGGGTAATGACACCAAGCTTGCTCATTTACATGTCCATAGTTATTCACCCAACTGGCCCCATCAGCCTAATAAAACCTTTGCTTTTATCTCCAACCAGCCCAATGACAGTGGTGCCAATGAGACTGGTAGATCAGTCCCATTTCCATTTGATATGAAAACTCTTATTATTGCGACGACTATGGGATTTATTTCTTTCCTTGGAGTGGTTTTGTTTTGTCTTGTTCTCCTTTTTCTTTGGAGTCGGGGGAAAGGTAATGCCAAGCCAAACATCGAAATTGAATATGTGCCACGTAGAGTAGAAGGGCAGACCAGTCCTACTGAGGAAACCCATAAGATCAGAATGAAAATGATGTAAAAGTCAAATCTTCAGTCCATGTGAACGAAAAATCTCTGGCAAGAGATTTATCTCGAGACTCGAGAGTAAATTTGTCTTTGTTTCCGTTGTGGAATTGATGGAAGAAACAAAAGCCTTTTTCAAATACACAGCTCAGACCTGTTGGGATTATTTCTTCAAAGTCAGAACGAATTTCAAGGGACACATGATTATTTTGGTAACACATGAACACGAGTCCACCTGATTTAAAAGCCAGAAAACAGAGGGCCAGTTTTAATCCATACTCGTTATTGTCTCTGCCTTTTTTTGTACATAACTCTTTCTATGTACATGGGAATATAGTAATTAAAGGATTGCAAAATCATAATCAAGGGTTAAGAATACTGGAATTCTTGTGATGTACTTACATGGTTAGGACACATTGTAAATTGTACACGTGTCTGGTTACATTTCTGTAAATGTCTATTGCCAAGTTTTTATAAGGCATATACAGTTTCTTTTTTATTTACAGTTAATGAATGATTATGCTTGACAATCACTCATATTATAAATGTCAAGTGTTAATCCTGAAATAAACCGTCCTTTGAATGGATGGAATAAATATAACTTTGTTGCCAGATATAAGCCTAGTATCTCTAAGCCAAATGTAGCTTTGACCCTAAAGCCATTTGGTGTTTTTTTTTTTTTTTTTTATGTGTGGTGAAGCCATTAAAGCTGTTCTTGGTGTTCACATTGATATATTCACAAATGACACTCTGAATCTTCAAGTTTTTTTACCAGCCCATTTAAAAAAAATCTTTCTCAAATTCATAATTTCTGTTAATGAGTTTCCATTTATTAATACATAATTCACGGTCGAAAGGCAAATAAAAGGTACATACGCTCGTCTACCCCTTGCATTTTGAACAATGCCAGACTTTAAATCATTAAAAATAATAGCATTTTTCTACTTCAGTGTCCATTTTTACTTTCACGGTTCAGCTGTGAGTCAGCTATATAAAGGTGCTTGAGGTAATAGAAATATTATTCGCAAATTGTGCAAATTTGTACGATCCGGGTTCACTAGCACTGTCATTCGACATTTACTGAAAAGGTCTTTTCTGTGCAAAAACGCTCTTTTGGATATGAACATGTCATAAATAATAATAACTGTGAAACGGAAATGTCTAATCGACCTCGGCTTTCAGTTCAGAGGTCACACCCTGTTCAGAGCAGGGAGATTGTACTGCATGCACAAACCATTTACAGAAAACAAAGGTGAGGTGAATGCATACAGCACATGCATACTGAATGCAGGAATTACTAATATATATTGTGAATAGTCCAGTTCATTGTATAACTTGAATAAAAGGATGGACAGGATTTTATCCGTCGTTTGTTTAAGAGTCCCAACTCTCCCAAATGTATCAGCACATTCTTATAGTAAGTGATTTGTTCAGGATTAGGATACGACACATTCTTAATACTTTGAATTCATTCAAATGTGTTGGATCCTCATTAAATCCTGCTCATGACTAAAAGCTTTGTTCTTTTTAAATGTAGTCATTGTCTCGGCATTTGTCCAAAATAGGCAGTTTTTTTTTTCTTTTGCACCAAATGATGAAATGAACTAACCAAATTAATCACTATATATGAAATTATATAATAGGAAAGACATCATACATTGCAGATTGAAGTTACTCATGGACTGGATATTATTTAAAAAAAAAAAATACTGTATTTTTGCAAATATTTATTCACAAATCAAAGATGAACCCGTGTGAAAGGTGAAAAAGACAATAATATTCCATAAAAGTGAGTTTTTAAGATATGTGGGTAATAGAAAAGATAGAAGGACGTCATCGTACATCCTGAAACTTATCTACGTTCTCCTTCATGTTTGATGATATTGATTGGGTTTGCTCACAAGAAATATAAGCATCCCCTATTGTGCTGCAAAATCTGGAAAGATGGGCAAAGAATACGTTTTGGAAGAATTCCAATAATTAGATCAACGCTTGAACAGATTTGCATTCATTAGCAGAGGTAATACAATATTTTATTGTAAGTAAAAGTACTGTTATATTAATGAACCTTTACTTAACTACAAGGAAAGTTATCAGTCTAAAAATTTACTCAGAGTAAAATTTACAGGTTTTTTTTACACAAATTAACTTTTTTTTAACAGCGGGGGTGGGGTGGGGTGGGGTGGGGGATTCTAGTGTAGTTCAAAAAGGTCAATAAGATTTCAAACTTTTTAAATTGAAAAAACATCTTAGCAAATTATTGTACAATAACAAATTTAAATTAAACGAATAAATCTCCTGGTATAAGGTCATTTATCATAATGAGAGAAATTGCAAATGCAGATTCAGCATTTCGCTTTCTGCTGGGTCTGCTTCACTTGCATCTTTCTTGTCCTTCTCAATTTTTATTTATTGTGAGTTAAGCATTTGTTCTTCACCCATTAATAAATCAGTAGTTTCCAGGTTGCGTTTTTTCCCCTTTTGCATTATTGTTGTTTTTTTCTTTAGTTTTTTACTCAATATCAAATACGATTTAAAATGTATTTAAAGTTACTTAAAACAAAACATACTTAAGTAAAAGTAAAATTACAGATTTTTAAAACTACTTTGAAAAGTAGAAGTACACAAAAATCTACTCAATTGAAATAATGTAAATAAATGTAATTCATTACTTTACACCTCTGTTTATTAGGTATATTGTCCCTGTTTTTTGCGAACATTTTTATTAGCTAAATGTGCATGAGTATTTTTACAGCATCATCCTGAAAGGCTTATCTTGTAATCGAAAGGCATTCTGTGAGAAAGCGTGTTAACTGTTAAACACTGCTTTACATGTATCTGACCTCCAAGCCCGGTTATAATGATGATACTTAAAAGCCCTCTTAATAGGCAGCTAACGTTAATGGAGTTGATGCTCTCTAGGATGACCCAGTGTTAATTGAGGAAGTAGCATCATCTTGTTATTAGCTGCCTATTAGGAGACCTTTGAAATGAACTAACTTCCTGAATGGAACGTATTTTTTACTGCCTGATTAGTAATACAGGCCAGTGGTACTCCTGCAATTAATGATCGTCTAATCCGTTGAAGCAAAACAGACACAGTACTACTGGCTAAGCAGGTAGTGAGTATTTGCTACATCTTTCTTTCCAGGTTTGTTAGAGAAATTTACCAAAGAAGGAACGACAGATAAGCCACGCCTTCAAGTATTAGAAAAAGTTGATGTTAATCAGACGAAGAATCACAAAACATGTCTGTCCATCAGGTTCATAAAAAAAAAAATCTGTAGAATTTTTCTGAGCAAGGCCTATAATCTCTTTAGTTTCATCTCAGTTTTGAAATAAACAATACTAAACCATAGCTTTTCTTGTTGCTCCAATTGTGCCCTCAAGGGACATTTAAAAAAAAGATTTCTGCTACAGTAATGGACCGTGAATGTTTTTTATTGCCAAGCTTTAAATGTAAGCTGCGTGCACTTTTCTAGGTAAAGAATATGCATGATGTAGAAAACAGGATATGTACCAGTGAGCAAACCATTCCAACAACAAGGAAATGTACAGATTAGTATCTTTACTTCTGAAGCTGTACTGTATAATCCTTAGAGTGAAAAGAAAAATGTTTTAAATATTACGCTTTTAATGGTCTTATCAGATCTGTTGTGTAGGACTTGATGTTGATATCCCTTGATGCATACTTGAGGCACCGATGAGACTCTGTGGGATGGTCTATTCAGTGGTGGCACGCTCTGCCACACTACTCCTCAGACCTTCCTTCTCCTGAGGATGCTCCTTCTCATAACTCAGTATACTGAGGCACCGCTAGGACTCTGTGGGATGGTCCACTTACTCTTTTAATGGTCTTATTAATAAATCAGGAACTTGGCCAGGAAATAAGCAGATGGTGAACTTATTATTATAGGAAGGTTGTAAGTTCAAATCCCATCCCCCATTCATAAGCAAGAACATTCGAGTCGCTGTAGATATGGGTTTCTGCTAAATGGTGTAAATGATTCAAAGGTTTGATATAAAATGTATTACATTTTTTATATTTTTTGTAAATTAACAAATGATGTAAAATGTATTCATTATTTATTTTGGTAAAAAATATTTCACCCATTCTTAACAAAAATTTGACCGAAGGCCGAAGCATTTAAAAAAACCAAAGGAAAAAGCAATTTCTTAGTAAGCAACTTTATCTATTCATTTAATTCTTGCTCGTTTCCTGACCAAAGGTTTTGTTAAAAAAAGAAAAATCCTTAAAAGCTTCACATTTTGCCTTTTTATTTTGTCCAGCAGTGTATGGTTCTTTGTATTCACATGGCTGAGAGCTTCGAATCCAGAACCGTTGCTGATACTCAGCTTCTTCTGTCTGTGCTCGAATTAGATTCTATTTCCTTCAGAAAGTCTTTTCAAATCAAAACCTCTTCCAAATAAAAGGCATGGACATGTAAGCTAATGGCTGGATTTAGTCCATAAATAAAGGCAGGAACAATTTGTCCTAACACTGGAAATGGCTTTCATCAACAGCACTTATCTTGCATATAACTTATAAATCTCAGTTTTCTCAAACAAATTGGTTTCCTGGGTGATTCAACTGAATGTGCTAGCTGTTCAAGACCAGCCTCCCCGTTGCCTCCAGCTACAGTGGTGTGAAAGATATTATTAACACTGCGCTCAAGTGAGCAGTCTTTACTGATGCAGTTCAGACGCTTTTTTATTCAGCTGCAGATGTCAGGTTTTGGTGGTCAGATGTCTAACAAATTTGTATCTGCACAAATGTATCGATAATGACCAGGTGTTTTCGAAATGAAGAATGATTCTGGGGTTTATGAAGAGCAGGACAGAGCTGATGCAGTGCTCCAATTAGGAGAAAAAAAAACCATCAGCTCATTCTGTAAGGCTTTCTGAAATAACGAAGGCTTTTCAAAATAACAATACATACATTAGAGTAAGAGCTTCAAAACCATCTTGTTTGTTTTGCTTTGGTTTTTTTTTTTTTGCTGTGTTATTATAATTACATTTTCACACTACTGTAGGTGAGTCACAAACAGCTGGCCTTTTATTACTGTGCAAACATAATAGCTAAGGGGGAACGCTGGACTTTAATGAGGGAGAAAGTGAGGCATCCAGTTGCAGACTGTGTGCTCTCTCAACCACTCAGCACGTACACACGCACACACACACACACACACACACACACACACACACACACACACACACACACACACACACACACACACACACAAAGACGCACAGTGACGCACAAACATAGAGAGAGCCTGAGAGAAACCAAGAGGTACATTTATATATACACACACACACACACACACACACACGCACGCACACACACACACACACACACACATATATATATATATATATATATATATATATATATATATATATATATATATATATATATATATATATATATATATATATATATATGTGTGTGTGTGTGTGTGTGTGTGCGTGTGTGTGTGTGTGTGTGTGTGTGTGTGTGTTAAATGCATATTAATTATTTAATTGAACAATTAATTAATTCATTATCATTATTTGTGGGATGATATGTATGTATATTTACATATATATCATCTCACAATTAATAATATTTATTTAATTCCCTTATCAAGATCAACTTATATTTATATAATTTAAACAACCAAAGTTAAGGGTCTTGCTCAGGGTCTCAGCAGGGGCAGCTTGTCGCTGCTGGGATTTAAACACGCAACCTTCCGATCAGAATGCAAACATCTTAGCCATTGAGCTTCCAGGTATATACTGTATATTATATTATATATTGTTCTCAATTCAAGATAGAAATCATTGTGACTGCCTGATCAGAGCTGAAATAATAATAACTATTATTATACATTAAAATAGATCAACCATAGATTCCAATTATCTATCAAGTTAAGCTCAAAATCTTTTTTTTATTTAATATTGCATGCTATTAATCCATGTTAAAACAAAATACACTGGTCTCCAGTGGTGGACAAAGTACACAAACAATGTACTTAAGTTAGTAGAGATATAGAGATAAACTTTTACTTGAGTAAAATCTACAAAGGTATTTTGCCTTCAGATGTAATTAAGTATTCAAATTACTATGATTTATTATAACTATAAAGTTCCTATTATCATTTTTTTTTATCACAAGACTCTTTACTTAATCAACTTAGTTCATGTTAAAAGACTCTGATGTGACCCTCAGCACACTGATCTATTAATAGAATGATATTAATGAGTCAAACACTGATTGATATCTAGTAAAAAGATCATAAGCCCAAAACATTCTTTTCAACTACTAAAAAAAAAATGCATAAATTGGGCCACGGGTGTTGTGGCGAGTTCGAGTCTGGAGTTTCTTTCATTATTTATTCCTCTCTAAATGTTCTGCTTGCTGTTGAACTGATGCTGAACTGTATGTTGGTGATCAGTAGATACATCAAGTGCCCACCAAAACAAGTTAAAATCAGAGCAAACGCTCGAACCTGATTAGTGGATTGCTGCATGTTTGACCAGTGAAGTTTTTATTCTCATAAATAAAAAGGAAAGATTGATTTTAATTTGTGGTAAAAAGTAGGATATTTGACTTTGAACCTGATTGAAGTTAAACCCAAAGTCTCCTCAAATGGAAACATTTCAGTAAAGTACAGATAAGCAAAAAAGCTACTTAAGTACAGTAATGAAATACATTTACTTTATTACTGTACACCACTGCTGGCCACGTGTTTTAAAATCCACTATATTTTCAAAAGTATTGGGACACCTTGTCATAAGTACTGCATTCCACATTTAGTCCAAATTTGCTCTTATAATTCCCTCTACTCTTCTGGGAAGATGTTCCACTAGATTTTCGAGTGTGCTTATGGATATTTGTGTTCATTAGCCACAAGGGTATTACGAAAGGCAGGTACTGATGTAGGTGAGGAGACCTGGGGTGCATTCAGCGTTCCAATTCATTCCAAAGGTGTTCAGTAAGGATGAGACCAGAGCTCTATAGCAGACCACTCAATATCTTTCTCTTCAAAGCATGTAAACCAGATCTTCAGGGAGCTCACTTTGTGCACAGGGGCATTGCCATGCTGGAGCAGGTTTGGGTTTAGAAGTTCAAGTGAATGCAAAATGTTATTATAGCGCATCTAAAGACGTCCTGTACATTTGAATGCCTCCGGCTTTGTGGTAACAGTTTGTAAAAGAACCACGTATAGCAGGAAAGGTCAGGTAACCCAATACTTTTAAAAATATATATGTATGTACTCTCAAAGGTTTAGGAAATAGTAAAGCAGAATAGATATCAATATATTTCGTGCTTCTATTTTGCAATGCTCCTACAAAAATATATAGATATTCTTGGCCTGCATGTTTGATCTGAAGGAGACATTGCATGGCATGTGGCTGAGTCAGATGCAGACCCAGATACATGTATGTCAATAAAATAGGCAGGAACTTGTCAGCCCAATCTGGCAGAGAATGTCAGACCTGAAATGTCAGGAAGTACACATTTCTGAGAATATCGTATCGCGTCACGTCCATTTACTGCAGGAACATCTGTAAAACCCAAGCTACCAACTGTCCACATTTCTCAAATGTACTTGACTGCAGCTGGAAAATGGAAACGTGTCTGTAATTCCAGCATGCTGAGACCCTTGGATTGGTCATAACATAAATCGGGAGCTCGTGATGAAATCCGCCTGTATCTCAGCTGATTATGTTTAATTTATTGTGAGAAGAAGCCAGAATTGTCATCAGGATTAAAATTTGATTCATGCTGGAAACCCGACAAGTTAAAATTCATTAAGGGTTCTTTAGTTGGTCCTCTGACAGGACTCTTAATAGTTCAGATTAAACTCTATATCAGAGTGATTTCTTATTAGGAAGAACACATTAAAACGGATTCACCAAATTATTTAAAATCTACAGGGCAATCTAGTATAGCCGATCTGGATGTTTTTTGGACAGTGGACAAAACCACAGATGAAACCACATAAACTTGGGGAAAACATAGGAATTGTAGGGAGGTTCTAGCTTAGGGAGGTTCTAGCTTAGGGAGGTTCTAGCTTAGGGAGGTTCTATCTTAGGGAGGTTCTAGCTTAATGGTTAAAGCATTGGACTGTGTGAATTCAATTCCCAGTCAAACCAAGCTGTCACTCCTGGGCCCCTAAACAGGGCCCTTAAGCCCATCATTGCCTTGTTGTCTATACAAGATAAATGTACGTTGCTCTGGATAAATACTAAAGGCTGTAAACTCTTATGGATCGTGAAACTCTGAGGCAGTATTGACACCATCAGCATGAACCATAAGATAATGGTAAATAATATTAAAAAGGTATTATTTCATTAGAAGATGACACTCTGCAAACAAAAAGTTTGAAGCACACAACTTTGCACATGGTAGCATTACATTTTCTCTTCACTTCAACTAGCAGACCCAAACCTGTTTCAACATGACTGCTTCTGTGCACAAAGCCAGCTCCATGAAGATATGGAATGGAAGATCTCCAGCTATAGAGCTCTGACCTCAACTCTGTTGAACACCTTTGGGATGAATATGAATGGTGACTGCAC
Source organism: Silurus aristotelis (assembly GCF_946808225.1). NCBI lineage: Eukaryota > Metazoa > Chordata > Actinopteri > Siluriformes > Siluridae > Silurus > Silurus aristotelis. The sequence continues at coordinate 4,287,220 of NC_139582.1, read as the reverse complement.
CCCAGGCCTCCTCGCCTCACTTACATCAGTACCTGACTTCATTAACACCCTTGTAGGTGAATGAGCGCAAATCTCCACAAGCACACTCCAAAATCTAGTGGAACATCTTCTCAGAAGAGTGAAGGTTATTATAAAAGGCAAATAAGGACTAAATAAGGAATGAGATGTAAAAAAAAGTCAGGTGTCCAAAAAACGTCTGGTAATATAATGTAAATATGTGGTGTTTAAGTTGAAATAATGGAAATTATTAGTCAAAATGATTGATTATGTTTCAGTATATTTTTTAGATCTTGTATTTGAAGGCCTTTCATACTGAAGAACATGTATGCTAACGTGTAATACTCAGCTTAGTCTGTCAACTCAAATTTTGTGTCATGCTTGAAATTTGATCTTTTTGAGAATCAGTAAGAAAAGCGAAAATTGAGGTTTACAGGCCTGGATGCATTTTTCGGAAAACCAAAAGCTTGGATATTAACGGTGTGGAGTTTTTGCCACATTTTGCAGTATAACTGAATGAAGACTCTGGAGAGTGCCACATCAATGTGTCACTCCTGCATTCCATCATTTCCTGACAGAAATCTTTTACAGCTTTCATGTAAAAAGGAACTGTGTGTGTGTGTGTGTGTGTGTGTGTGTGTGTGTGTGTGTGTGTGTGTGTTTATAAGTTACCCAAGTGTGCTGATCCTGTTTACATCCAGGCTAAGAGAACGATAGGAGAATAGAAGTGTGTTTAGTGAATAGATTGGCATCTGATGACTGGGGACATGAATCGTCAAGTGAACTAAAGCACCAGTCATGAGTGACCTTGGACAGTGATGCTGGAGATTATGATGCTCTAATTTAATGATTTCTCCAAGAAATATAGTGTAGAAATAATGTCCTGTCATTGATTTATTCAGTTTGCATAATCGTCTGCAAGCAGCCCGCTCGTCTGTTTCTTTCTACATTTGCTTTGGAGTATAGGCAAATACTGCTGTGTGTGCAAGATGGATCTGATAAATTAAAAGAGATCCTTTGAAATATGTCAAAAATACAAAAAGCATTGTGTTTAACGTGTTTAAAAAAAATGAGCTCCATGGATATTAACCTGATAAAAACATTTATTTAATTGTATTTTATTTTGCACAAATTAACGCAAATTCTACGACAAAACCCGCCATGGTGCATAAATCGAGCAATTAAAACCGCCCGTGTGGAAACATAGCAAAAGTTCCGCCTGGTGTCCTGATGATTTACGTAATTTAAAACACCACAATTACTGTAAAACATTTACAAGAATATTTTGTCTTCATGCCATATGTTGAATATGGTTTCACTAATAATAAACATAAAGCATCTATATTTGTCCATGCCCATGTTGATTAGAGTATTAAAAACTTGAGAAGTATTCATTTACTTGTATTAATGTACATTTAGAACAGATACAAATGTCTGATGAAGTTGCGATTAATCACGAGTTAACTCATGATAATCATGCAATGAATTGTGATTAAATATTAGAATTTATGATTATTCTAATTTTTAATTAGCAATATTTTTAATTGGCAGCCAATATACATATATATATATATATATATATATATATATATATATATATATATATATATATATATATACAGTGAGGAAAATAAGTATTTGAACACCCTGCTATTTTGCAAGTTCTCCCACTTAGAAATCATGGAGGGGTCTGAAATTGTCATCGTAGGTGCATGTCCACTGTGAGAGACATAATCTAAAAAAAAAAATCCAGAAATCACAATGTATGATTTTTTTAACTATTTATTTGTATGATACAGCTGCAAATAAGTATTTGAACACCTGTCTATCAGCTAGAATTCTGACCCTCAAAGACCTGTTAGTCTGCTTTTAAAATGTCCACCTCCACTACATTTATTATCCTAAATTAGATGCACCTGTTTGAGGTCGTTAGCTGCATAAAGACACCTGTCCACCCCATACAATCAGTAAGAATCCAACTACTAACATGGCCAAGACCAAAGAGCTGTCCAAAGACACTAGAGACAAAATTGTACACCTCCACAAGGCTGGAAAGGGCTACAGGGAAATTGCCAAGCACCTTGGTGAAAAAAGGTCCACTGTTGGAGCAATCATTAGAAAATGGAAGAAGCTAAACATGACTGTCAATCTCCCTCGGACTGGGGCTCCATGCAAGATCTCACCTCGTGGGGTCTCAATAATCCTAAGGAAGGTAAAAAATCAGCCCAGAACTACACGGGAGGAGCTGGTCAATGACCTGAAAAGAGCTGGGCCCACCGTTTCCAAGGTTACTGTTGGTAATACACTAAGACGTCATGGTTTGAAATTATGCATGGCACGGAAGGTTCCCCTGCTTAAACCAGCACATGTCCAGGCACGTCTTAAGTTTGCCAATGACCATTTGGATGATCCAGAGGAGTCATGGGAGAAAGTCATGTGGTCAGATGAGACCAAAATAGAACTTTTGGGTCATAATTCCACTAAACCTGTTTGGAGGAAGAAGAATGATGAGTACCATCCCAAGAACACCATCCCTACTGTGAAGCATGGGGGTGGTAGCATCATGCTTTGGGGGTGTTTTTCTGCACATGGGACAGGGCTACTTTACTGTATTAAGGAGATGATGACCAGGGCCATGTATTGCGAGATTTTGAGGAACAACCTCCTTCCCTCAGTTAGAGCATTGAAGATGGGTCGAGGCTGGGTCTTCCAACATGACAATGACCCGAAGCACACAGCCAGGATAACCAAGGAGTGGCTCTGTAAGAAGCATATCAAGGTTCTGGCATGGCCTAGCCAGTCTCCAGACATAAACCCAATAGAGAATCTTTGGAGGGAGCTCAAACGCCGTGTTTCTCAGCGACAGGCCAGAAACCTGACTGATCTAGAGAAGATCTGTGTGGAGGAGTAGGCCAAAATCCCTCCTGCAGTGTGTGCAAACCTGGTGAAAAACTACAGGAAACGTTTGACCTCTGTAATTGCAAACAAAAGCTCCTGTACCAAATATTAACATTGACTTTCTCAGGTGTTCAAATACTTATTTGCAGCTGTATCATACAAATAAATAGTTAAAAAAAATAAATTTTTAGATTATGTCTCTCACAGTGGACATGCACCTACGATGACAGTTTCAGACCCCTCCATGATTTCTAAGTGGGAGAACTTTGCAAAATAGCAGGGTGTTCAAATACTTATTTTCCTCACTGTATATATATATATATATATACAGGAATATCATGAGTTAACCCGTGATTAATCGCAATTTAATCAGACATTTGTATCTGTCTTAAATGTACATTAATATATATATATATATTAATGTACATTAATATATATATATATATATATATATATATATATATATATATATATATATATATATATATATATATATATATATATTTTGCTATGCATGTAAAAACTCGACAGTGCTAGCTCAGTATTTAATTATTACTTTAATTATTTTCAGTGCTGGTGAATAATGGGTCACCATTTAAAGTTACAAATGTTCTAGGTGTCATTGTAGCAAATTTTTGGAAAAACAGCAGAAAAAAAAAAAAAAAAATGCAAGTTTCGTCCAAAACTGAAATCATTTGGAGTGAAAGATCTTGAAAGACCATTGAGATGAATTGAAATGCTGACTGCACCCCAGGGCTCCTCATCTTACCTACAACAGTACTTAACTTTAATAACACCCTTGTGGCTGAATGAACACAAATCTCTGAAAGCAGAATCCAAAATATAGTGAAACATCGTCCCAGAAGAGTGGCAGTTATTATAACAGCAAAAGGGCTTAATATACTTTGCCGGCATTACTGTATTTTACCATCTATATCATATATATATATATATATATATATATATATATATATATATATATATATATATATATATATATATATATATATATAAATATATATATATATATATATATAAATATATATATATATATATATATATATATATATATATATATATATATATATATATATATTTTTTTTTTTTTATAATACATATCACCAAAAAAAATGAATATGAATATTTTAATCAAATCTATATTTCTTAGATTGTTTTGGGAAAGGAGTCATGCTGGGTTGTGTATCATTAGTTTAAATGGATTTTCTCAGGTTATTGATCAAGCTATTAGATGCCATGGCAAAATGGTAAAAAAGAAAAAAAAAAAAAAAGGTCTATTTAAGTGTGTGATCAGATATTGGTGTCAACATATCAGTAGCAATCAGAAATTCATGATGAAAATGGGGATAATTATTCCAAAAACACAGGAACTGGAAATCTATAAAAGCAACAATGACTATTTCAATTATCCATATTTTTAAAATGCTAGAACTACAGGTTAAAAAAATACACATTGTAGTTCAGGACATAATTTTGACCATGTAAAAAGGGGTTTATCAGAGATACATGGTAAATAAATCATTACACTCTTGCATGTTTTATTTCTGATTAACTGTAATGATCTTCACTCTTCTGTGGAGAGTTTTTTTTACTGGGTTTCGGAGTGTAGCTTCGGGGAATGTGTTTATCCAGCTGCAGTATGTTTAGTGAATCAGGAGGTCAGGTGATCTGGAGTGCAGTCAGTGTTCCATTTTATCCCAAAATTGTTTGGTAAGGTTGTGGTGAGGGCTCTGTGTATGACACTCGAGTTCCTCCACTCTCGGCTCAGTGGTTAAGACGGTCTGATCATAAGGTTGTGAGTTCAGATCCTATCACAAACAAGCTGCTAGCTCTAGGCCCTTGAGCACTCTCAGCTGCTCAGATGTATAGGTAGATAATTGTAGTTCACAGTGAAGAAGTTCACCGGCCAAATGCTGTCTATGTAAATGTCTTCATGGAGTGGGCTTTGTGCGCAGGGGCATTGTCATGCCAGAACATTTAAACAAGCAAAAGGAAACAAAATTAATGTTGCAGCATTTTAGCATTTGTATGCGTTATTTTGGTTTAAAAAAAAAAAAGCTCCTTGTCTGCTGTCTACATACTGATGGCCATTTAATGTAAGTAGCAAAATAGATGCTTTGCAATTAAATTAAATAATGCTTGCATGTGAATCAGGTTAGAAATTAGGCCGATGCTCAGTGCCGCATGATTTTGAATAGAGGCTGATTAGACTATTGTGTTGTAACCTGTATAACAAGCACACGTTTGGGTTGTATTGCATAAAGCTATATTACTATCTTCCTTTTTTATTTTATTTTTTTTATCATATTCTATACAGTTATAGTGCTGTCCAATGAGTGCAGCTCACATTTTAGGAAACACTGCTGAAAAACCTTTAGATTTGTGCAAAGAGCGAACCCTGTCTCATTTTTGTTTCAAGTCAGTAATCAATGTCCGTACATTTGTACGAAACTGGAACTCTGCATTTTTCACTGCTGATGTTTCCGGAATAAATTATCCAGTGCGAGTGTAAAAAGAACAGGAAAGAATGTGTTGGTTCATAAATGCATAAAACACACATGCACACACACAATTTTATATATATATATATATATATACTCGTTTACACCTTCACTGGTAACTTATTAATATTTCATAAAGTTGAAAAGCATTCCCAGCACCTCGCTGTGTACGAATAATTTACATAAATTTTAATTTCCACATTAATCAAATCAAATCACAATACTGCACATTACTGCTCCAATAGCCAGAGGCTGTCGAACCTTTTACTTCTTGCTGCAGTCAGATGGAAAACAGCTTTCACACTTGATATTGTTGCATTATCTGAAAGTAGTTTTTGGGTTCAGTATCTTACAGGCCCAGGTTTCTCTACAACTCACTGATGTATGTGTTCAGTCAAAACAACAATACACTGCAATATACTGCCACAACTGATAGGCAGGCTTAAAGTAAAAAACGCTTTTGTGAGAATGGGCGTGGAAGGCCAATTCTTACAAAAAATACTGAGGTAGGAAAAAAATTGGTATTGATTGTTTTGGTTTGTTTTTTTTTTTTTTTTTTAGACACGGGATCTGGAACACAAAACGTAATCAATGCTGGGATAAAAAGGAACGTTTAGAAGAAGAGTCGTGAAATTTTAATGTGCAACACCATGTAGAAAACTGCTTACACACAAACATACGAACATACGAACATACACAAACACAAACACACACACACACACACACACACATGCACATAGTCAAAAACACACAGACACACACATAGAAACATACAGACACATATAGACATACTTAAACACACTGAAACTCATACACACCCATACATATATATATATATATATATATATATATATATATATATATATATATATATATATATATATATATATATATATATATATATATATATATATATACAGGGTCCGGCCGGGCTCAGCCCGAAGAAGCGACGTGGGGCCGCCTTCCAGTGGGCTCACCACCTGCAGGAGGGACCGTAAGGGGCCGGTGCTAAGAGGATTGGGCAGCAGTCGAAGGTGGAGGCCTCGACAACCCGATCCCTGGACACGGAAGCTAGCTCTAGGGACGTGGAATGTCACCTCGCTGGCGGGGAAGGAGCCTGAGATTGTGCGTGAGGTTGAGAGGTTCCGACTAGAGATAGTCGGGATCACCTCTACGCACGGCCTGGGCTCTGGAACCACACTCCTCGAGAGAGGATGGACTCTTTACAACTCTGGAGCTGCCCATGGTGAAAGGCGTCGGGCTGGTGTGGGTTTGCTTATAGCCCCCCAGCTCAGCCGCCATGTGTTGGAGTTTACCCCGGTGAACGAGAGGGTCGTTTCCCTGCGCCTACGGGTCGGGGATAGGTCTCTCACTGTCGTGTGTGCCTACGGGCCAAACGGCAGTATAGAGTACCCGGCCTTATTGGGGTCTCTGGGAGGGGTGCTGGACAGTGCTCCGACTGGGGACTCCGTCGTTCTACTAGGAGACTTCAATGCACACGTGGGCAGCGACAGTGACACCTGGAGGGGCGTGATTGGGAGGAACGGCCCCCCTGATCTGAACCCGAGCGGTGTTCAGTTATTGGACTTCTGTGCTAGTTACAGTTTGTCCATAACGAACACCATGTTCAAGCATAAGGGTGTCCATCAGTACACGTGGCACCAGGACACCCTAGGCCGCAGGTCGATGATCGACTTTGTGGTCGTTTCATCTGACCTGCGGCCGTATGTCTTGGACACTCGGGTAAAGAGAGGGGCGGAGCTGTCAACTGATCACCACCTGGTGGTGAGTTGGATCCGATGGCGGGGGAGGAAGCTGGACAGACTCGGCAGACCCAAGCGTACTGTGAGGGTCTGCTGGGAACGTTTGGCCGAGCCTCCTGTCAGAGAGATCTTCAACTCCCACCTCCGGCGGAGCTTTGACCAGATCCCGAGGGAGGCCGGAGATATTGAGTCCGAGTGGACCATGTTCTCCACCTCCATTGTCGAAGCGGCCGCTCGGAGCTGTGGCAGTAAGGTCTCCGGTGCCTGTCGAGGCGGCAATCCCCGAACCCGGTGGTGGAAACCGGAAGTAAGGGATACCGTCAAGCTGAAGAAGGAGTCCTACCTGGCCTGGTTGGCTTGTGGGACT
>NC_139582.1:4179676-4277176 GCF_946808225.1 Silurus aristotelis | reverse complement strand
CACACACACACACACACACACACACACACACACAGTATATATTATATACACTGAAGGGTGGATTTGCATTCCAACTCCTCCCTGTTTTTTAGTTATATATTTATTTCATGTATTATTAATAAAGCTTCTCTGACTGCTGTTAAGTACAGTTAGCAGACTAGACACCACTGGATAATATCTGTACAGCGTACAAAACGTGTGACATTACAAAAAAAAGAAAGAAAGTGTGCTAACTAGCCTAACAAATAATATTACGCTCCATAGCAACTAAATCCCTGAGCCATAAATATTCATAAAACACAGACAACATGTAAAACCAAACCGACAGCTTTGCAGTTCGAGATCAGACACATTTAGGAATTTTTAAGACACTTTTATAATTGGAGAGGCAGCTCGTATTTATCCGTATGAGGCTTAGCGAGGAGACGTGCTGTCACCCGAAGTTACTCCAAACAGAGCCAGTCATCACACTGAGTGTTTGGAACATACAACAGCATGGCAGCCATGTGATAAATGGCCTGGAGTTTTGGCAAGAAAGCAATAAACTGAAAAAAATTCAAAATTAAGACAAGCTTGTGTCATATTTTCTTTTTTTTTTTCTCAGTGTGTTCCAGGGTACAATTCAAAAGCATATTCACGAGGCACACGGCAAAGATTACAAACAACTACTGTTCTTTATTTTGCTGTGACACACAGCGTGCAGCATCTATACCTGTAGACATTCATTTGCTTCATTAAAATATTTCATTGGCATTTATTTGACAGCTCGTATAAATATTTAAAGTGGAATTCAGGATTAAAGTACAGTTAAAGGATGTGCGTACGTTTGTCATTTTCTACTACACATCCTAGTACTTTTTATATTCTACATTCTACCAGTGGCAGGATGTGTGTTTTACACATAGGCCTTCAGTGTTGTTGTACCTGAATCAATCCACCTTTTAATACCATAATCATGACACCATTGCTACAGAAACCATCAATATGAAACACAGAAGAACAGAGCACTGCATCACAGACAGTAATCTTATACAGTGAGAATTATGGCATTACTAAAGCATAAAACACAATTCAACAAGTCTCTTTTCACTGTAGCCACAGCACCGCCCACATACATCATCGTTAACAGAAGCACTGGTATTAACCTCATAATATGACCCCAGGTTTACTGTGTATTTTTTCAGTGTCTTACGGTTTTCCTGAGGTTTTAAAATGTAGACAAATTGTGTGTTTTTCTGCTAATTCTACAGGAAATGTATCATGAAAAAGCTTAACAACTGTGTTATACTGTTTTAACTGACCTTTCCTCAAGATTTTCAGCTTTTCTTGAAAAGTCCATCTTGTAAACGTCTTTTGCAAGTGTACGTGCTGTCAGCCATTTATCAGCCATTCATTTTGGAATAATTAATAAATTCACATGAATATATTTGCGCTTGTACACTTTGCTACAGATGTGGTTTGAGAGTTCTGACTCTCTGACCATCCAATCAAAATACGTGAAAGTGCAGACGTCAATTCTATGCCTACCAGGGGACCTCGAAGTTGAAGCAAGTCGCAACCTGACTGTTTGAAAGCTACAGCTTCAAGCAACATGGATTTGAGGCTACGGAAAGCCTGCATTTTTCATTTCTGCTGGCCTTACGGCAATATGTGACAAATCTGACGATAGAAACTCCAACCTAAAATTACATTTTCGAGAGAAACACTATGAAGAGAAAAGAATGGACTACTGGGAATCATTTAATACATATTCAAGGACAAAAAATTATTAAAAAAAGGTTAGACCCTGCTGACCATGATGGCCAGCCTCTGCATTATATTCTATACTTTGGTATTTTTTAATACTACGAATATTTCCCATTTTTTCAAAATTTCAATCTGAATTATTTTTAACAGCCGTTTTCGTATTACAATCTGAATTAGATTAGATTAATTTATAATTTTGAATTAGATTGGATTGGATGTGTTTTACGTTTATTGATCGAAGCCTGAAATTCACCATGTGAGAAAATCACACTAAGCTAGCAAGGTTTTTAGATATCTGTTGGACACTGTTGGTTAAACTAACAGTCAACATCATTTGATGACATATGCACTATATGGACCAAAGTATTGTGACAACTGATTTTTCCAGCCATATGTGGTTCTTTTCCAAACTGGTACCACAAAGTGGAGACACACAACTGTATTGGATGTCTTTTAAAGTGCTAGTATAAAATTTTTATTCACTTAAATTAGGAGAAACAAACCTGTTCCAGCACGACAATGTCCCTGTGAAAAATCCCAGCTAATTGAAGACATGGCTTACATGGGTTAAAGTGGAAAATCTTGAGTGGCCTACAACAGAGAACTGACCTCAACACTACTGAACACCGCTCGACACCCAAAATCTAGTGGAACATCTTCCCAGAAGAGTGGAGGTTATTATAACAGCAAATAGGGAATGTTGAATGGGATGTTCACAAAGTACATATAAATCTTTTGGTCAGGTGTCCAAACCTTTGGCAATATAGTGTGTTTATGGTGTGCAGGATATAAAACTTTCATATGCTTGTCTGTGGTTTGTCTATGGTTGGTAAACATTATGTTAATTATCATCTAATTACATTGGTGCCTTTTTTTTTTTTAAATTATTCTCTTTCAAAGTCAATGGAATAGATAAAGGCTATGTAACTATATATTGTTATAAAACAACAATTCTGATTTCTTCCTTCTATCTATCTATCTATCTATCTATCTATCTATCTATCTATCTATCTATCTATCTATCTATCTATCTATCTATCTATCTATCTATCTATCTATCTATCTATCTATCTATCTATCTATCTATGTCAGGAATCCCCCTGCCATGCCCCCTTCGGCGGCTGTCAAACCTCGGTGCGTCAGGGGGATTCCTGACAATCAATCAATCAATCAATCAATCAATCTATCTATCTATCTATCTATCTATCTATCTATCTATCTATCTATCTATCTATCTATCTATCTATCTATCTATCTATCTATCTATCTATCTAGAGATAAATGCTCATGAAGAATCATAGACCAAAATAGACATAATTTTAAAATCATTATTTGTATTATGGTTGGGGTTTATTGCTAATATCTAAGAGTGGTATAAGTAACAATGGCAGCAGTACATTAATTATTTTCCCATCAATACCCTTTTTCTGGGAACACCGAGCCTAAAGCAGAAATACACTATGGAACACATTAGCATAAACACCTAGAGACATGGTGTGGATAGAAGGTGCAAAACCAAACCAAACCAAACCAAATTCAGGAAAGAAAATGGCACACAGGCAAAACAGTAATTTAAGATTCTTTTCTACTCTTCAGACCTATGCCCTATCCTGATGCACTACATCTGGATGAAGTCGATTGCTCCTTGCTGAACCAGAGGAGGGCTCCACACGGATAGTCAAAAGATGCATAAAATTATGATGGATGGTTCCACTTGAACTATGGAGCTAGAGGTATAAACAGTACCCGAAAATCATACTTGAGTAAAAGTATAGATACTTTACTAAAACACTTACTCCATTACAAGTTCACAGTCACCAATTAAATTATGACATGAATTAATGTATCTGATTTGAACAGTACTTGAGGTTTTATTTCCTAAAATACAAATCAAATTGTTCACCTCAACACTGCATTAACCATCAACACAACAACCTTTTAAAAATGCCAGAATGAAACAAGGATCAAGTCGGCAAAAAAAAAAAAGACAAATTAGTAAATCAATCTTTCAAAAAAAGATCTTTCAAATCAACAAATAAAATGAGAGTATCATGTTACAAAGTAGAAGAAACATTAGTATTCGATGGACCAAGAAAATGTAAGTAAATATTGCCTTTTCTGCAGAATAAATAAGCCACGTTTTACATCATAAAATGTATATTCTTAATCTATTTATTTCTGTAAAGCTGCTTTGAGACGTGCCCATACTTAAAAATGATACACAAAAACATTTTTATTAAATTGGATTGGAACCAGAGTGTGTGTAAATGTTACCCATGGCACAAAATAACACATGGAAACACAGACAAGCCTGTGGAATAAAAATCATAATACACTATGCAACAATAAGCACAAGTCTTTGAAAATGTCAAAATGTACCATAAGAATGTACAGGAAACAGTTTGTTACACCATATAATTAAACTTTTAACTTGAATCCCCTGAAAAGCCTATGACATAAATATTAAGGACATAAGGAATAAGACACAAGCCATAAATTACAAATGTACAAAGTTATAACAAGAACTAAGGATTTTGCATTTATAAATTGTACAATGTGCAATATAAACACTAAATACTGAATCAGCATTCTTTCCCGTTTATTATTTTCCATTTCTCTGACCCCTCAACCCTCTGAAATGCATTAAGACGATCTCGGGCGAAGGCTTAACATTCCACTGTACCATTTCGAATGAACCCGCAGGAGAGAATTTGTATCCTTAATAAAAATGCAACTTTGAGTTGATTCGTGATCAAGTCTTCTCCATTATAGTTTATTGTGAAAAAATAATAACATGATAATAAAAGACAACGCAGTAAACGCAACCTTGAATAAGCAGAGCATAATGTGAGTAAATTATCGTCACATTACCCAGATGCTGCGCATATAATAATAAAAAAAAAGCAGCACAAAGGCGCTGACAGTGAGTGAGAGAATTATTATAAGTGACCCACTATTGTGGGATCAAGTAGAGCTATTTATTATGTTCCCAGTGAAAAGCTGGCAGCACTTCATCTGAAGAGTGGCGCAACACTGTCCCTCCCCTAAAAGCCAGGCCTGTAATGTAGGCGTCACACACAACACAACACGACACAACACAACACAACACAACACAACACAACACAGCACGACAAAACAACATGATATAAACTTGCATGCCTCTTTGATTTTGTTTGTGACTTTTGTTGAATTGCAAAGCAGTAATGCTGAGTAATACCTGCCAGTCATTACATTACATTTATGGCATTTGGCAGATGCCCTTATCCAGGGTGACTTACAACTAAGCAGTTGAGTGTTAAAGGGTGGGTCTAATGCTATTTCATGCATTCTAAGTTATTTGGACGTATAACTGAGTATTTCTGGGCCAAATACACTCTTTCTGAGTTTGTATTATTTCAGGATTTTTTTTCCCCATTACCGCACACCGTTATTGCTGCTGCTGTTGTTTTAAATGTTCAATTTCAACCTTGGGATCCAATTCTGGATTGCATACTGTATGTCTGGCTGGATCTGATTGTTATCCAAAACTCAATTAAGACTATAAAGTTTTTGGTACTGTTTTATTTATAGCAATGTCACAGCTCACAGACGATCGCTATGCAAAAGCTGCAGGTGCTCGTGACTTTTTAGCTCCGCCCACAACACACCTCCAGGAGCTCGGCTGTTTTCAGAGAGAAGCGTCAAGCTGTATCTTTCTTTTATAAACCTGATTTAACTAAAGACTCTTCATAGATATGAAAGATGCAATCCTATTGTATAGGTACTCAAGATAAACATGAGATTGGTGTGTTAAGTTCCCTTTTAAGGGCTTTGCTCAAGGGCCCAGTAGTGGCAGCTTGGTGCTGCTGAGATTTTATCTTGTGACCTTTCAATCCAGAGTCCAATGGTTTAAGCTCTATGCTACAACCTACCTAAAGACAGTTTAGCCTTTGTTGTGGGCAGAAGACTTGTGGCATTGTGTGACAAGGTGAAACACATACTGTAGAAGGGGAAAAAGACTCTTAGACATCTGAAACACCATCTATTGAGAGCATCATAACAGCTTTCAGTAACAGTTTACAGTCTTTACAAGTGTCTCTTGCATATGAAGAGCCGAAAAGGAAACCAAATATTACATCTAAATATTGCAAAAGGAAAGTTTTATACTTGACTTGACAGTAGAGGATAATCTGGCCCAGTTCTGAAGGCTGATTCGGAAAAGGTGTCCCAATTTTCGTCTGGTCTAAAACAATGACAGCACGTTTCTCAGATGACCGTGTGGCATGGGGTAAGTAAAATCCAATGTCAAATCTGATCTGCTCACAGTGAAGTCATGGCCGGCGTGAATATTTAACATGCTCAGTGTTACAACTCAACACCCTGTAACGTGTATGCAAGAGGACACTGAGTGTCATGTGTGAAAATCTTTACTGTCATGCATGAAACTCCAATAACCGTCATAAGTCGTCTGTCATGTTCGCTTTGGTTGATCAGAAGTTTGTTCACACACAATTCAATTTAGTTTATTTGGATAGCGCTTTTAACAATTTGAGGCAGTCCCAAAGCAGAAATAATGAGTTAACAAATCGACAGTAAATTCATGAATTAACCCATATAAGTTCAATTCTACTGAGCAAACCAGTGGTGACAGTGGCAAAGAAAAACTCCCTCAGATGGTTTAGAAAGAAATCATGATGGAGTCAAACCCCAAAGGGAACCCTTTCTGATTCAGAAACCGAATTGTCTATTTATTATAATTCTATCAATGATGAGGTTATCAGCTGTTCACTGATTTCCACTTGAGTACAAACTGTTCATGACAATTGGAGGTATTAAAAACTGTTTATATTAATGATGGTATTGCTTCATCTTCATGGTTCTTGAGTTCAAATTTCCACATTAATCTTTAGGCTTTTCCAGAGGTGCAAAGTAACAAATTATATTTACTTGCATTTCTGTAATTGAGTGTAATGAAGTTATTTTGTGTACATCTACTTTTTAAAGTAATTTTTTAAATCTGTAATTTTACTTTTCTTCATGTATGTTTTTTTTTTAAGTATTGTACTTAACAACATTTTAAATCATATGCGTTACTGACAAAAAATATAAATCAATAAAAATTATTCAAAGGGGTTATAAATTTGGCCCCGAAAACTACTCCACTGATCAATTCATGGGCGGGAGAACGAAAGTGCTAAACAAGAAAGAAAGATGGAGACGGACAAGACAGACGGCAGTGATGCAGACCCAGCTAAAAGCGAAATGGCGTCTAATCAAAAGCTGTTCAAAGCGTTTGTTCACTAAGTTCTAAATCTGCATTTGTGATTTCATATAATTAATAACTTTCTTTCGGCTTCTCCCGTTAGGGGTCGCCAAAGCGGATCCTCCGCATGTTTGATTTGGCACGTTTTTACGCTGGACGCCCTTCCTAACGCAACCCTCCACATTTATCCGGGCTTGGGACCGGCTGGGGGTGGGACCGGCTGGGGGTGGGACCGGCTGGGGGTGGTTCCCTGACCGAGGATCGAACCCAGGCCGCAGCGGTGAGAGCGCCGCATCCTAACCACTAGACCACCAGGGGACGATTTCATCATAAATGACTTTATAAAAGACGATTTTTTTCTTTTGCTGTGAAAGTGCAAATCTCACATTAGACTCAGGTTGTTTGTTGAGGTTTTTTGTTATTGAACTTAAATTTGTAATTCAATTTAATCAAAAACAAATAGATTAAGATTTATATCTCCTTCTACTTTTTGAACTAGATTCCCCCACTGTAGGTTAAACAATTTAATGTAAATTTTAGTATGAATACATTTGAAATGAACTGCTTTTTACTTTTATTGAATAGATTTCTAAACCCAGTAACTTGTACTTAAGTACAATTTCATTGAAGTAACAATACTTTTTCTTGAGTAGAATATTTTATTACTCTTTCCACCTCTAGGTTTATTATATGGAGCCAACCTCACCAGCAGCAAGTGTTTTCCAATAGGACCAGGATCCCAGGATCCAAGCGGATTTACGATGATTGATTGTAACCTTCTGTAAATATGACTTGAAAGTGTAATAAGGTTTATTCTGGAAAAACAGTAGGTGGGTTGATAAATGAAGAATTATCCAGGGCAAATAAACTGTCATTGTATTTTGGCTTGCTCATTGATTCAGCACTGATTGTCTAAATCGTGTAGCATGGCTCAGGCCTAATGTGGAAAATTTAGCACATTACTGTAATAAAGGCTCAAATCTTTTCAACAGGTCTTCTTAAAATAGCTTTTGTGCTAGTGATCTGTATTCCAAGCTTTATGTGAATATTATATAATCGTATATAGCAATGCTGCTAATAATTCTCAGTCTTCGATTTGATTTATTCTACACAGCACAAGGTCTGCCTGAAGTCTTACTACAAATCTCATTTTTATATCAATATACTAGGTAGAAAATGTTATTGTTTCTATGGTTACAACTTACACAGGGACTTTGAATAAAACACTTGAATGTGCTGTTGTAAGGAAAGTAATCAACTTGAGTGTATGCTGGCCCAGAAAGACACAGTACTTAGGAAAAAAAGTCAATAAAACGAAAATATACTTTGTAAAAATTCGAACATCGGCTTTAAAAAATCAACAAAAAAAGTGATTTCACCCTAAAAGTGTGCATTGTAAATTTTAAAAGGTAATTTGTTAGAATAAAACATTTTAGTGAGTGCTGTTATAGGAATCCTGTCTTGGTGAGTTTTGACTCCTCATCTGTACACTGTACTGTTAGTGAGGGTCAATAATATTTACGGCATTCAGCAGACGCCTATAGAAGCTGTTGTTATAAGTTATTATTATTGGTATGAGTTTTTCTCCCCACCTTTTTCTCTGTCTGGCCTGTGGTGTGCAACAGCTGAGAGAGTACACAAATATTTAAGGTTAGATGGTCTGCAAACATTTTTGGACAGTGTCAGAAATTAGAGATGACTATGTCACACCCACGTTTACTAACGAGCCAGCAATGAATCCAAAATGAAATTGTGTTAATTTAAGTGTTATAAAATTGTGTTAATTTGGAAACACACCACAATATATTTTCCCACCAGTGATAATTTTTCTATAACAGTACAACCTGTCAGCTTTTATTTTTAATGGCCAGTGGTGGCCTAATCTCTTAAGGTTCTGGGTTACTGGATAGGGTTTCAATAAGATGCCACTGTTGGGCCCCTGAGGAAGGCTCTTAACCCTCTCTACTCAAGGGGTGATGTATCATAGCTGACCCTGCACCTGGGATGTGTAAAAGAAGAATTTCACTATGTGTCAATGTATGTAAAGTGAAATCCTCTTTCTTTCTTTGTCCCACTTGCCATATAACAGTTGTTAATGGACTCCCGTCGCATATTTTGCTCCAAATGGTCCTGAAAATCTTCCATCCATATGGATGCAAACAAACGTCATAATGAACTACTCTAAATTTTGAAGCAAAAACAGGTTGCATAAGTCTTCTCCAGTGTGGTAAAACAAGTCATTTTATCTTTTCTTCATTACGTTAAAATTTATGCATGCAGCAGACGCATTTATCCGAAACAATTTACATGTCAGGCAGCATCTAATGCTGGCATATAGATGAGAAATTGTGATGGTTGTTGTGCTTTGTGTAACGGCTCAACAGTGGCATCGTGGAAGTCATGGAACTGGAACAGATAACTTTTCGGGGAGGGGAAAGCGCACATTTTTTGTTATTAAAGAAATCGAATGCTAGCTATGACTGTAAAGTGTGCATTATATAGTTGTTTAGTTAATGCTTTCTGCTACCTGCTCTTCTACAGTGTTTTTGTATATTCTGCGATTCATCCAAAAAGAAAACGTTTACTTTCTCACATATTAAATCGTCATGATGCAAGCAGGCCTGCAGAGGCATAAACCATAAACATGGTGAAACAGTATTTTCTCAGTATTTTCTCTATTCTGGGAGAGAAGGAGAATATGAATTAACTCAACTAGTCCCATATGGCCTTCAGCTTTAAGAAATCAAGTGATTCATAACCTTTTCGACCTGGAGAATTCCTGCCAGCTGAGCCATAGAATTCCAGAATCCCATGCATTTTTATTAGTAAAAGGATTTCTAAGTGGGCTATTGACACAAAATCTCCATCAGATGTAGCCATCAAGCCAAATATTGAATTCATACAAAGAAATCAAAACATTTAAGTATACAAGTTGAGTCATAATAAATAAAGTCCATTAAAATAAACTCCATTTGACAAAATCTGTCGTTAATTTTTATTTCTTCTTTTTCTTCTTCTTTCAGCTCCTCCCATTAAGGGTTGCCACCGCAGATCATCCCTCTCCATACCTCAACATCTACATCACCTCTACATCACACCTCCCTCACTTTGACTCCAAAATGTCCTACATGAGCAGTCCCTCTATTAAACTCGTTTCTAATTCTGTCCATCGTCATCACTCCCAATGAAAATGTCAACATCTTCAGCTCTGCTACCTCCAGCTCCACCTCCTGTTTTTTAGTCAATGCCACAGTCGTTACTTTTTATTTATTTAGTGAAAAAACTTAACTGTTTAAACATGCAGCAAGCCACGAATCAGGGTAGAGCGTGCGCTCTGTTTTAAAAATGTTTGGATTATAGCCTGGCATGGTGCAGATTTAGGCATCTGGCATCCTTTGGCATGGTCATCTTAGGCAGAGGCAGGGGTTGGGTGACATCACCTCAGCCTTCAGGGTTTCCAGTGGTAGAACTGAGAAGACCTGGTGTGACGTCACATCAGTAAGGCGAGCAGAATCCAAATTAAAATCACGGATGATTAAACAAATGTCTAAACCCTCAGGAACCCAATTCAGAAAAAAGAAGAAGGGAGGGGGGTGCAAAAGATAAAGGTGTGTATTATAATTTACAGTATGTAGTTTATCATAATGTGTATAGTTTAAAACAATGAGTGATGTCATAAAGGTTTTCTGTGATTGTACTGAAGTTCAGTAAGGGGAATCTCCAGTGCAGCTTATAAAGCTCATTTAAAAGACATACATTATAAGAATATAGATGTTGTAGGTATCTTATGGCTACAATTAGAAAAGGAGTTGGATGGTTCTTGGTTCTGAGAGTTTGATCAATTGTGCACAATGATGTGAATTAATTGTGCATTTAGGGTGATATTTATCCATGAAATGGAGCTCTCTGCAATCTATACAAATTTGTGGACTGCTCTGAGATTATGTCTTACTCATTCAGTGATGTGAGCTGAAGCAGAGAGGAGCTTTTCAAAGCTGGAACTAATCAATCAGAGAGACTTTGGGACATTGCATGGTTCACCCAGAGCATCATACAAGCTAGAACCACCATTGCCACTTGGTGGTATCTATTTAGCATGAACATACTGTTCAGCATCATTTTAACAGCAAGCAGAACAGCAAAACAGAACAGAGAAATAAATGATGGAAGAAACTCGTGACTTGCCACAACACCCGTGGCCTTATTATTTTTTTTATTTAATAATTTATTTTTATTATTTTATATTTATTATTTTTTATAAATTTTTTATTTCTTTTTTTAAAGACGGTTTTGGGTTTATTGTTTGATTCATTAATATAATTTTATTAATGGATTGGTGTGTTGAGAGTAACATTGGAGTCTTTTCACATAAAATTAGTTGATTCAGCAAATAATTATATATATATATATATATATATATATATATATATATATATATATATATATATATATATATATATATATATATATATATATATATATATATAGGATATAATATATGAGGTTATTATAACAGCAAATAGGGATTAATCTAATGGTCAAGTGTCTGCAATATTTTTCTGATTTTAACGCATTTCTTTTCATTCATCTCCTCAAAAATATACATACAGAACAAATGAATAATAGAAACATTATCAGTATGAATAAACAGAGTAGAAGAAGAAGCAGAAAATCTCACTGAAGGCTGAACATGAGTGGCTCACACTGAAATCAGCTGTTTAATTTCAGTTAGATAAATTATTGAATATGAAATGAATGTGCGATTATATGTTATTATAGCGAGGAGTAATTATTACTTTTAGTAAAAAAAAATGAAGCAAATTGTCAGCATCAACATATCCATCGACTTATATAGAGGGTTATCAGCATATCAAAAGCTAAATCTTATCATACGGATGCCCTTGATAAAAAGACAAGCACAAATAAACAATTTTTTTGGTCATTTTTGCTGGTTTCATATGCTGTTCTGTTGCTTTGTTAGATTTTTTTCATGCTTTGGGATTTAATTTTTGTTTTGTTGTGGTATATTTTTGGTTCGACAGAGTTTTTTTTATAGTTAGTTGTTTGTTTTTGTTGTGTTTTTGTGTTCATGTGTGTGGGGAAATGGTAGCTCAGTGGTTAAGGCTCTGGATTATTGTTCAGCATGTTGGGTGTTCTAGCCCTGGTATTGACAAGCTTCCGCTCTTGGGATCTTTAAACAAGTCCCTTAACATTCTGTGCTCCAGAGGGGTTGTATCATGTCTGACCCCAGCTTCCTTACATTGCAGGGATATGCAAAGAAAGAAACTTCACTCTGCTGTAAAATATATGTGACAAGCACCATTCTTTCATTTTTTCTTCAAAAATCATGAAGCATTGTACCGAAATGATAAACTTTTCCTGCAAGACCTTCGAACCACTCACAAGACATATCGATGATTACCTACAGTGTGTTTAATTAGAGAAAATTTGGTCTCCACAAATTTTGACATAGCAGCGATTAACAAAACACACAAAAACGCACAAAAACAAAGTCCAATTTCCAGGGAGCAAATTGAATAGTCACACAGGCCACCTGTGGGGCCAGATAGCTCACGTCTCTTTCACTGCACAATTCACTAGCGGTATTCACCAGCAGACCATATGCTCTGTTAAAGGTCACCCCAAGCCAGAGCACATCGATTGCTAAAGGTCACCCTGCTAATATGATTATGCTCAGCCGCTTCTCGCGAATTCATATTCACACTGAGAAATTGGTGTTATTTGCGATTATTGTGTAATCAAGAAATAAGTCGAATTCATTCGTGCCTTTTAGCTAAATATTTGCTAATCTTTACCAGAAAAATATTTGAGGCCCAAATGGTGCATAGGAATCACGGCAGGGACGACCTACAGGACATGTCTATTTGCTGTAAGTTTAAAGGCACCATGCTCTTCCTAGTTATTCCTCGCAATGAATTGACCTGCATTTTTAATGAGGATAAAAGCCATTTTCATTTTGATTAAAGATGCAATGAGCACAATGCCTTCTCCTTTCTGTGGTTAAGGGAATTCGTTGAGAAACAGCTGTGTGGTAATGACCCGAACACACATTCCAATATGTTTGCTTTCTAAATCCCGCACTGGCTGTTTGCATCAGACTAAATTGTTGCAGTTACCCAGAAGATTTACTGCTGAAGGTTTAGGTTTGCGGCTGACAAAAAGAAGAGAGGCATGTACGAACAAAACGCTGGTGCTGTCATGCTTGAATGGTGAAGCGAATCAAAATGAAGACTGGTTTTTTTTTTATATTAAATATTAACATAAAAACACCAGGGTTCGTAAATATGCTCATTGTTGCTGTTTCAGTCTGAGCAAAACAGTGAGTGTGTATTTTATTTCAACCCTAAACACTTTCTTTGGGCTATTCTCAGATTATTTCGTTCGACTGATCATTGTTTCGTTTGTTGCTTCAAGGCCACACAAGCAGCAGATTCAGAAGAAATTTATATTTATAATTATAAGCATCATCATAATTTCTTAATAATTTGTATAGTTAATGTAAAAATTAAGGACAAAACTAATCACAAAATGTTTCTAATTTAGTAATGAACAACAAATAGGTAGACTTAAATTGGAATTTGGTGCATCAAATCTAGTTCAGCATTCAGTTTGTCTCAATTTCATGGTCTAGCCAGACTGAAAATTTCGAAGCAAATGGCAGGAAAACACCCTGGATGGAATGTCATTCAAAGATTTCTATTTAAAATTTCACATTTTTTCCACGTTTTCACATTTTTTGAGAGAAATATTAATAGTCGCGTTTATTCGATTATTCACTTTCACATTCTTCTTTGGCCTGTTCAGGGTCACAATGCATCAGGCACATACCTCAAGAAAATATTGGTGATTAAACCCTGGATGGGACACCAGTCAATGCTTTTTGAAATTTCTTAGGGAGGTTCGTAGAAACCTGGAGAAAAAATGCACATGCACATGCACAACATGCACAAATAAAACCATAACAATACTTACAGTGATTTTCGAAAGTGGTATTCACAATAAGGGGTCTGTAAAACATAGCCAGTGGGTCTGAGATTTCTATTTACAGTGGTGGAAATTGCAACCCAACATTATCAAAATCATATATACAGGGTGTTGCAAGGAAACATTTGCACATTGCACATTTTGGAACTAGGATTTTGCAACCCCATTGTGTTGCCAGTTGTTCGGCATCACATCACCCCTTGCTATTAGATATAATGGAGCAATGGAGTGGTGCACAATAAGTGTTTGCTGTAAAAGCCTTTATAAAAATGGTGATGTGCTGCGCAAAGGGAATTTCGGCGCCATTACCAGTTAGGACGTCATGATTATGTTCCGTCTGCTCATGCGATTACACCATGGGGGTGTAATTTCAGAAAAGCCTTAAAAAAGCACTTCCCAAGTGGTATTGAATGGGCAAAAACATTAGAGAATATTGGGGCTGTTTGAGCCGCCGTCGTGAGGAACCCTCGCCACAACGTTCTACAACACGCTTCATTATCGCTGTGTTGAGCCGTGTTGTAATCGCATGAGAAGACGGGACACGTTCATGACGTGTTATCTTATAATGATTATTAAGTTAATTAACTATTATTTAAATAGATTTCACTGCAAAACAAATAAGGAAGCCAACATGGTCTTGGGAAGAACATGCACAAAAACCCAACATATAACCCGAGCTCAAAATCCAGTGAGGAACATTGGATCTGAAATGATAGAAATGATTCCTGATGATGTGTGAAATTCAGCACAGATGCGCTCAGTCAGTAGCTCAGCAACTGAAACCTGTGGTAGGTATAGTCGGTGGCGAAGATGTTTGTAAGCCATTAAGTTTACTGAGACTTGAAATTTTCTCAGGCTTTTGCTAAGACCTGAGCCATGCCACATTCTCACAGACTGATCAAGCTTATACCTTCCATTTTATCTCTAAAGGGCAGAGATATGAAGGGAATAATTATTGATGATATCATTTAACATAGAAATGCTGAATGTACTTGAAGCGTGATATAAAAGTCAATTTGTTGGTATAATATTAATGCTTAATGTTGAGCTGCAATAATAAAAACCATTCTACTATATTTCAATGGTTTTTAAAATAGCATGAAGGAAACCCCAGAGCTTCATGAAACAAGTTTTGAGTTTATTTCTATATCGCTTTTTACAACAGACATTGTCTCAAAGCAGAGACAAAGCCAGGAAAACAGAGCCAGGGGATCTGAGATACACTTTATGGACAACAGTTTGTGGTCACCTGATCATAAGATTCATATGTGCTTTTTGAAATATCCCATTCCACATTTGCTGTTATAATAACCTTCAAATTTCTGGGAAGAATTCATTAGATTCTAAAGAATGCTTGTGGATATTTGTGTTCATTCAACCACTAGAGTGGTTAGTGCATTTTTAGTGCCGGTCTCAAGCCCGGATAAATGGGGAGGGTTGCGTTAAGAAGGCATCAGCATAAAATGTGAAAAAATAAAATATGTGGATCACGAATCAGAATTTCATACCGGATCTGTCGAAGGCCCGGGTTACCAACGACCGCCACAGGTATCGTTAGCCAACAGGGTACCAGTGGAAACTGAGCTACTGCTGGCTGGAGGAGGAGAAGGGAAGTAGGACGATGTCAACATAGACAGCAGGAAAAGGAGAAGTGGAGGAGAGTGGAGGTTTGGGTTGGTATTTTAATGTTGGTAGTATGACTGGTAAAGGGAGAGAGGGAGCTGATATGATGTAGAGAAGAAAATGTAGATATGTTGTGTGTTCAGGAGACCAAGTGGAAAGGGAGTAGGGCCAGGAACATCTGAGGAATTTGGATCGACAGAGTAATGACAAAAGTAGGCAGGAGTACAAGGAGATGAGGCAGCAGGTGAAGAGGGATGTGGCGAAAGCAAAGAAAAAGGCAAATAAGAATGAGAAGTTGGACACTAAGAAAAAAGAAAAGGATTTGTACCGATTGGCCAGGCAGAGAGACCGAACTGGAAAGGATGTGCTGGATGTTAGAGCAATAAAGCATGAAGATGGAAATGTGTTGACTAGTGAGGAGAAGATGCTGAGATATTAATTGGTAGTGACGACGATGGACAGGATTAGAAATTAGTTTATTAGAGTGACAGCGCATGTAGGACGTTCTGGAGACAAGTGAGAAGGAGAATGCTGAGAATGGAGACACCAGGAAGGAGGAAAATAAGAAGACCAAGGAGGAGATTTATGGATGTGGTGAGGGAAGACATGCAGGTAGTTTGTTTGAAAGAGACAGTTGTGGAGGAGAGGGGAGTATGGAGATGGATAATCCACTGTGGCGACCCCTAATGGGAGAAGCCGAAAGAAGAAGAGGAAGAAGAAGAATGTCCTCAATGCTGCTAGTATTGTAGTAACACACACACACACCCCTCCACACAGACATACGACTAGTTTGACAGCTTATAGACAATGGCGATGGCAAATTCAGACAAAGGATGTGGCAGACAGGAAATTAGAAATGGTTCCTAGGAACAGATGGCTTACAGTGACCAATTGTGTACCTCGAAAGTGAACATCACATTAGGTGCAGACGATAAAATGTCAACTGAGTGTGAGCAGAAACCATAAATCAATACAAAACAAATTTGTAAGTATTTGTTAGAAGCTATAGCTGTGTTTTATCTAAGCAGAAAAGAATATACCTTTTTTTGATGTGTAAAAGCATGTACTCTGAGATTTAATCAAAGGAACACGTTTGCGCTTTTTTTTCCCCCCTTACTTCAAAATGTATTCATTTTCACTCTGAAAGGAATTTGGAATACATTAACCTTTCTCTGTTGTTGTCTTTTATTCCCATGTTTGATTGCTTAAAACGGAACAAAACTGGTCATCTCGCTGCTGGCCCCAGGACTCATAGAAGGCGTTGTCTCCAATCAGCTTACGAGCAAACAATTACTACAACAAAGGCAAATGGGTGAGAAAAGTGGGTCTTTTGTCAGCACAGGTACATTCTCTTTAAAAAAAATAATTAAAACCTTCGGAAACATTAATAAAAGTTCACGGTTCCTTTTCAGAGGGGGGGGGGATCGAGACAGCTCCGAATTTTATCATGCTATTTTAGACATCCTCACGACATCACAAAAACACAGACGCATAACCGAGTTCTCCAAAGAACACAGTTTTTACGCCATTTCGGAGCAGTCATGCTGGTGACAGCTGCTGTCTTTGCTCTATTCCCATTATGAGGCTGCTTAAATGTGCTGGCTGTCACAAGATAAGCTCCTGGAAAAAAAAAGGAGACACTTCATTGCATAACAAATAACCTCATTACATACAGTATACAAACCAATATCTGTGATGCAGTGTCCCAAAACCCCATGCACATCCTGATTAAAGAGCCTAAGTGCCACAGCAAATCTTCAGACGGCTTGCCAAAGTGGTGCCACTGGAATTTTATTAGTTGGTTGACGAGCCAATATTCGAATCACGTTCATGCAGCCGGTTTCGAAATTCATAGATCTGTGACTCTTTTGCCATCCATTTAATCTTTTCACAATTTGGCATGAGACCGTTAGAGTAGTGTTTGATAGAACTAATTTTGGGTACAAGCCTCTTCCTTTCTTTTTCAAAAGAACCAGAGAGCTGGAATTAAAATGTTTAAAAGCTGAGAGTTTATTGATTTTTTCCGCTCTTCCCTCCATGGGCTTCCTCCAGAGTGACAAGATCAAGCCACATTCACATTTTATAAAAAGTGATGTGTGTATCCAATTTTTAGCCAAGTGTTTTTTTTTTTTTCTTTCTGCACATTCAAACGCTACCACAAACTTATTTAAGTTGTGTTAACATCGGTATTCCCTAAGCGTACATGTGTTTTTAGGGAAACAACTTCGGTGCTGACAGGCAAATAGCTTGTAAATGCGTAATCGCAACTGTCAAGAGACAGACGGCGTGCACTTGAATGTTTCTTGGATGCAAAGGATTATGAATACTAATCAGAGGCTCATACTATATACAGTACATTTATTTGTTGACTTATTGTTTAGAAAGTACGTCTAAAAATACTTTGTATACCACAGCTCTGTCTGATTGGTCGAAAGATGCTCACGTATGATTTCACATCTTACATCTTTTCTTGAATGGCAGATGTTCCATAAATCCATTTTAAATATCCATACTAATCATTTGTACGGTTACATTATTTATCAGGATTTAGCATTTATAAGCAGAAGGAGTATGCAGTCTTCAGAAGAAATTTTGTCTGCTTAACTTTAGAAGAAAGAAGGGAAGAGGTGGGATTAACAGTTTATCACTGTTATAACAATGTAAGTGGTAACAGACAATAACATTTTGGTGGGCGTTCCACAAAACAAGCAAAAAGATGCATCACCAATTCACCCATTGTCATATACAATCATACACATACCAGTCTTAAGTAATATTAACTGCACAAACATGAGTGTTGCTTTTATACAACAAGAAATGAATATCAAGTAGGTGACACTAATTTCTGATACAATATGGCTAAACATGCTTTATATATGCTTTATATTTCCACCCCCTAGAGAAGTAGTATTTCTAAAGTAATAGCTAACTGTACACCTCAACAATGATGGAACTATAATGAATGGACATGCCACCCAGGTTAGGATGGGTTCCCTGAGTTTGAGTCTGGTTCCTCATGAAGTTTTTTTCCTCATGCCTCAGGAAGTTTTTTCTTGCCACAGTTGCCACTGGCTCGCCCATTTGAGATAAACTTGCAATTGAAAGGAACAAACTTATAGGCGCTAAACTAAAATACTATTTGCTAAAACTTTATAACCTCTTTATCTCTTTAAAGCTGCTTTAAGACAATGTCCACAGTTAAAAGTGCTGTACAAATAAAAATGAATTGAAATTATTTTAATTTTTACATTCCCTTTGAAATTGTTGCCCCTACTTCCTTTTCATTTCATTTCCTTTCCTTTCCTTTTCATTCTATGATCACTGATGATTTTGCTAACGCTATTAAAGTGATCGTCTCCGACTAGCAAATCTTGGATTGGCTCTAAACCAATCAGATTGGTGGATCGGAACTAATTGCTGGATAATGAAGTATAATTATCTACATGGGGGTGTGACTGTAATTGACAGGTTACAAACAAATATATATGATTGTTTATATATACTGTATATAGTCTAAATATTCATTTATTTGACAGTCTATTGAGATATGTATATAGATATGTATATAGTTTATATGTATAAAAATGTATTTTATATATATATATATACAGTGAGGAAAATAAGTATTTGAACACCCTGCTATTTTGCAAGTTCTCCCATTTAGAAATCATGGAGGGGTCTGAAATTGTCATCGTAGGTGCATGTCCACTGTGAGAAACATAATCTAAATGAAAATATCCAGAAATCACAATATATGATTTTTAAACTATTTATTTGTATGATACAGCTGCAAATAAGTATTTGAACACCTGTCTATCAGCTAGAATTCTGACCCTCAAAGACCTGTTAGTCTGCCTTTAAAATGTCCACCTCCACTACATTTATTATCCTAAATTAGATGCACCTGTTTGAGGTCGTTAGCTGCATAAAGACACCTGTCCACCCCATACAATCAGTAAGAATCCAACTACTAACATGGCCAAGAAATCAGCCCAGAACTACACGGGAGGAGCTGGTCAATGACCTGAAAAGAGCTGGGACCACCGTTTCCAAGGTAACTGTTGGTAATACACTAAGACGTCATGGTTTAAAATCATGCATGGCACGGAAGGTTCCCCTGCTTAAACCAGCACATGTCCAGGCACGTCTTAAGTTTGCCAATGACCATTTGGATGATCCAGAGGAGTCATGGGAGAAAGTCATGTGTTCAGATGAGACCAAAATAGAACTTTTGGGTCATAATTCCACTTAACATGTTTGGAGGAAAAAGAATGATGAGTACCATCCCAAGAACACCATCCCTACTGTGAAGCATGGGGGTGGTAGCATCATGCTTTGGGGGTGTTTTTCTGCACATGGGACAGGGCGACTGCACTGTATAAAGGAGAGGATGACCGGGGCCATGTATTGTGAGATTTTGGGGAACAACCTCCTTCCCTCAGTTAGAGCATTGAAGATGGGTCGAGGCTGGGTCTTCCAACATGACAATGACCCGAAGCACACAGTCAGGATAACCAAGGAGTGGCTCTGTAAGAAGCATATCAAGGTTCTTGCGTGGCCTAGCCAGTCTCCAGACCTAAACCCAATAGAGAATCTTTGGAGGGAGCTCAAACTCCGTGTTTCTCAGAGACAGGCCAGAAACCTGACTGATCTAGAGAAGATCTGTGTGGAGGAGTGGGCCAAAATCCCTCCTGCAGTGTGTGCAAACCTGGTGAAAAACTACAGGAAACGTTTGACCTCTGTAATTGCAAACAAAGGCTACTGTACCAAATATTAAAATTGACTTTCTCAGGTGTTTAAATACTTATTTGCAGCTGTATCATACAAATAAATAGTTAAAAAATCATATATTGTGATTTCTGGATTTTTTTTTAGATTATGTCTCTCACAGTGGACATGCACCTACGATGACAATTTCAGACCCCTCCATGATTTCTAAGTGGGAGAACTTGCAAAATAGCAGGGTGTTCAAATACTTATTTTCCTCACTGTATATATATATATATATATTTTTTATTTTTTTTTTTTTTGTTTTGTTTTGTTTTTTTGTTTATGAGGGTATGCAGACTTTTTTTATATATATTCACAGCACATAGTATTACTTCATATGAAAATCTCCAAAAATCTGTATTACATTACTGAAATAAAAAAAAATAAAAAAAATAAAAACATTTGATGACGACAGTTGCCAGTGGGTTTAAATGAGTTAATTGAATTAACCATCTGCCATTCCACACCACCCCCTCATGAAAAACAAGAATGCCTCGTTTCCCACCTCGGGGCTGCCTCTCACTCTTGTGTGAATACACGAATTCATACAACTCTATTAGCTCCTTCTTCTGGGACATTTATCCACCCTTATTTAGGATTCAATCCCATCTACCTCTCCCCCCGTGTGATTTAGAAACATTGTGTGCTGACTTGCTTGTGCTCCTGCCGTCCCAGTTTTTGTGCTGCCTGTCATTCCGCTTTGCCATTACGCACCCACATTTTGGTAAAAGCTCCCAGATACCAGGATTTCAACCACTGTGAAGTAATGACAGCCAATAACCATGCACACACCTAACCTCCTCCTGCCCGAGTTCTCCTCTGCTTCTATCACAGGATGATTTCTTCTGGAGAGGAGATTTATGTAAAGGTCTTTTAAAATACCCTGCACTGATGTGCTGCAACACTTTGAATTAATCTCTTTCTTTTTAATGTATTTGTATGATTTTTTTTTTTACTGACGGCTGACTAATGTACCAGACACATGTCCCCGTGATTCACCGAATTCATTTTTAATATGGTCATGACACTTAAATTCATTGAAATTCATTTGCTTCCTTCATTTGTTGGCTGTCTTTTTCTATCAATTCCGCACTCTCGCACACACACACATTCGCATGCACTTAGGAACACATGCAAACTACCGTTCCTGCTCTGCTTAGTCTTGATTTATGCTGAATAATAAATGGAAATCAATGGGTGCATTAGACTTTCTGAAATTAGGCCATACTTCTGAAGTTCCTGTGTATTTAGAATAGAATGTAATGTTCTAGGATATGTGTATATGCAATGTGTATATGGAATGTATATGTACATGGAATAGTGTTAAATGACAAAATGCATATTTACATTTGATATGTAGGTTTGTATGTAGTATGTTAAGTTGAACACGTAGAATGTATTCACTATGCAGGTTTGTTAAGTTGATTAAGATGGCGGAACAACTCACAAATAATATAACTGTATACCCATTATAAATAGAGTACTTATGTATTAAGGATGGCAGAGTCTTAATAAAATTATAACATTTTTAGTATTTTTTTGTGTATTCACAGTTTATGCATTACATTTATGATTTTTTATCTTTTATGGTTTCTAAGAGACATGTGAATGCCCCTTTGGTTTATATGTAACTAGTTAATTTAACAGAAAGAAAATGTACTTTCACCAAACCAAAATATAAATGTACAAATGTTGGGAAAAAAAAAACCCATAATAAACAATAAAACATTTTATAAATAACAGCTTTACACACTGTTGGCATCCGGACAGTTTCTTAAACATTCAGCTGAAATACTTTGCCCTGCCTCTTGTAAATCTTGCCAGCAGTGTTCCTCACTAGTTGGAGATTTCTTTTTGCCCTTGTGATCCAGTTCATCCCAAAGCAGTTCAATAGGATTTGGGTGAGGTGACTGGGCAGGCCATTCCATGAGAGATGACATTTCATCTGACTGTTTTCTCTTCAAATAACTTTTAAAGAACTTGGATGTGTGTTTTAGGCCATTGTCTTGTTGTATGGTGAAGTTGGGTCCAATTAGATGCAATCCAGATGGGAATGGTAGCCATGTTGGTTCAGTTTTCCTTTCAACAAACAACCTACATGTATATAATGAGTTGGGACATTCTCTATATATAAACATAAACTTTGTGAAGTAAAATGTGACATATTGTAGCTTCATGTATTTCAATCAAAACCTGCTGTTATTGCCGAAGGTGACAGTCTGATGCAAACAAATACAGTTCAATTACCTAGGGACACTTTTTGCACATAAACATGAGGAACATGCATGTGTCTTTAAACAAAAATTATAATAGACTGGGTGTTTTACAAACCCTTGTCAGGCACTATATCTGAGAATCTAATCTCCCTTATACAGTGAGTAAGAATAATTACTGTATGTTATAACAATATGATATTTCTGAGCTGGTACTCTGACAATCCTGTAATAGTAATTCATCATGCTCCAACTCAGGCATGAAAGAAGTCCATTAACTGGTGACTGGCAGGAGCTGTAGGCAATCAGACAGAGAGAAAAAAGAGAGCGAGAGAGAGAGAGAGAGAGAGAGAGAGAGAGAGAGAGAGAGAGAGAGAGAGAGAGAGAGAGAGAGAGAGAGAGTATAAACAAACAAGATCTAGGGAGTGAAATAATCAGATAGTGTATACAATAAAGAGGAAAGGGATTTTTGGAGTATGGAAATCTGTTTTTGTCTAAAAAATCTAATAAATAATGTTCAGCCAATTTATCTTCAATGTTGAGTTGTTGAGCTCGAGAAATAATTGTAGCTGGCAAGTAACAAATAGGAGCTTCTTCCTATTTTTTATTCCAAACCTTGTTGTATTGGCTGGTTTTAAAGGCCTCAGGAGATGAAATGTTGTTGAGATGATGTTTTACAAGAATTTCATGAGGTTGAAATATATTTTTGCAGGCTTAGTCTATAAAGTTTCAAATAGCCTAAGCAGTTAGTTTCATCAACTTTGGCCATCACGTACAAATGCCACAGTTACTGGCTTTGTCACATAGCATTTTTCATCCACAGAGTTTGCCCAGCTGCCATGTCAACGCTGCGATGAGTGAAGCCTCCACTTGATGTCTGTTTGCCACAGAATTGCGTCATATATTTTCTATGGAAGCAAGTCAAATGTAGTCTCTGCATAAAGTATGCTGAGGTCTTGAGTAAGGTGGGCTTTCTCTTCACCTGATCTGTGTCGCGTTGTTCTTTTCACTAACATGCCAGCATTCACGATTTGACAAACCTGAGCACAAATATTTACAGATTGGGCAAAAAAAGGGCAAAAACTCTATACAAAAACACTATATTTTAGCTATTCCGGATGCACCAGTTGAGTCATGGAGCTCAGTATTTTGTGAGATCTCCAACCTGTGTTTATATTTTAGCTACAAACCTAACTGACTAGTTTCTTCTAGACGATAGATAAGTGCTGAGCACAGTTAATCTGAATGAATTGTGGCAGGTCAGTGATGCATGGGCACTACTGCTTGATCAAGCAATTACATTAAGAGCTAAATGCCTGACGGAAGCTAAACGACAAGAACGTTTTTCACGGTTTCATTTGGTATGCAGGAACTGACAGTCACACTGATGTTCAGAATGAAGCTATTTTACTCACATAATAATTATATTGTGAGATGTGAATATTTGGGCTGCATTCAGCCAGCCTTCTATCTAACTAATTGTGCGCGTGTGTTTTTAGCCCTATGATTTATGTGTGCTGGAAAAAGAAGACTGTAAAACTACAAGCTGGGATAAGAGTGATCAGTTGTCAGTGCTGCTGGAGACAATGACAAAAGGCTCTGTGTTACGAGGGGCTTTCAACTCAAACCGGGACTTTTGAGCTAATAAAATAAGAGAATAAATCTCAAGCAGTGGAAACTGCATTTCTTTTTTCACATACTCCCCTGTTACATTTATACACTTATCCCAGCATTTAACTAAAGCCTGGAAAGATTAGGCATAGAAAGATTGGTCAGTACGGCCATCTTTGAAACATTAACACCATTCAAATATCTTTTTACGGCTGATCGTCTCATTACCATACTGTGCTTGAAGTCTTCTGTAGATATCCCTGCGGTTTTACGCCTTTGTTCACGAGAAACTTTATCACCACCACATGCTGTTCCATGCACGCACTGTTGTCTGCCATTTTAAATAACGGTTTCTGGACTGGCCCATGCCAGACACTAGCCACTACTGCGTGTAGTACCACCATGCTAGCATACATTTTTATATCTGTAAAATTGATGGTCCTGTTTTGACATGAACACCCCTCAGAGTTATAAGTTATATAATAGGTTATATGTGACTGTAGGTTTCATTTCATCTGTGCAAATGCTTTATTGTAGTCTCTAAGCACAGGGGAAAACAATGTGTCTCCTGGAACATTTAGCACTCAGAACTAGATCCTGGAACTAGAACGTCGGTTTCATCAAGACTTCATACAACAGCCGTTGTACGAAATGCTAAATCTGCTCAATTTGGCACAGCTCTAACCTTCTTCATTTATAACCCTTCAAAAAAACTACACAACTAAATACAATGTTAGCACAAGCGAATTCCTTCGTCTCTGAAGCTTTTCGGCATGCACGGATCTGCGGTAGTTCAGTGATGAATCATGCAAAAGGTTAGTGAAAGAAATGGTCAGAGACGATCAGTGTTATAACAGGATCACGCCAGTATGCATGGAGTGCAGCACTGAGGCAGCATGGGAGGCTACAATTTCCAGATGGCAATGATGAAGTAAAGAGGAGGTGAGGACTTGGCATGCAAAAGGAGCCTATCTGTCGTGACAAGGTTACGCTTCTGGCGATGGGTGGGTGGTTAGGTGGGTGGTTGAGTCTTTTCATGCAGCAAATATTCTCTCCATCTTAAGAGAATCAAAGAGTCCCAAAGTAAGGGCCTTTTGCCTTTCATCTGTAAACAAACAGATATTGCAGAAACAAGAGACCATAGATATTCACAGAGGAAAAATAATAAATGCATGAATGTAGATAGCAATGCTTCAGGTGATCAATAGTAGATTTATCCCATAAACAACACCATTGAATTTATTTATTTCCTTTCCAGGGTATATTTTTTAATCTAAGACAAGGAGAATAGTAAATTTGTGCTGTATCAGCAGAGCATAAAGTTAATGTTGTCTAAGTGTCTCAGGCTGAAAAGCAGAAAAACAACAGCATGCCTTTATATTACGCTGTCTTCTTTACTGAATAAAGTCCTCTATCTTTAAGAGAGTTCCATGGTTGAGAACATCTTCACATCAGTTACAAATGCTCACAATTGAGAAACGGCTGCCATAAATGTTAACCAATCAATAAACAAAAGACTTCACTATATCTCCTTACAGAACACTGCACTGCATAAATATAGACTATGCGGCACAATTGCTTTACAAGTCCCTGATAATTAGCTGTTACTATAGAAACAATAACATGGTCATGAATTTCCCCTCTCAGTGACCATGAGCTCGGCTTTCCATGTGCCTTGAGTTATGTCTTGCCACATGTGGGATTTTTTGCGTTCTTTTTTGTTTTTGTTTTTCTCATCATCCGTCTTGTCAATGTGTTCACCTGTTCTGTGTTTTGTACAGACTACGGTCTGCAAATCTTATTGATTGTAATCAGTTTGTTTTTTCCCAGTTTTCCTCATTTTGCTTGCCTTGTAATCTTTTTTTATGGATTTCTCTTCACTGGTCCTGTCTGCATGTTGATTGATCTCCATTTTGATCAATGGCAACGAAGTACTATTATATCAGTAGCAAAAGAATGTCTAGGTCAATTAAAAATGTTTAAACACTGACATCTAGTCAGTGGTGGATGAAGTACACAAACCATGTACTTCAATTAATGTAGAGATACACTCTGTAAAATATGACAAAAAAAGGGTTCCCATTTTTATTGAGTCAAAGTACAAAAGCAATTTTCTTCGATTGTACTATGTACTAAGTATCTAAAGTACTATGATTTTTTTATAGCTATAATTTTCCTATTCTCATTTTTTTCACAACACTCTTTACTTAATCAGCTCAGTTTATGTGAATATACTCTGATGTTACTCTCAGCACACCAATCTATTATTAGAATGATATTACTGAGTCAAACACTGATTGAAATCTATATCTTTTTAACTACTTAAAAAAAATTATTGCATGCTGTTGAAATGATGCTGAACTGTATGTTGGTGATAAATATATACCACCAAGCGACAATCAAAAAAAGTTCAAAAGTTCAAAACACTCGACCCTGATTGGTGGCTTGAGGTGCTTCACCGGTAATGTTTTTATCCACTCATAAATAAAAACAAATGACAAATTTCACGAAATGTAGTTGAGTAAAAAGTAGGATATTTGACTTTGAAATGTAGTAAACTTCGTTACTTTGTTACTGTCCACCGCTGATGCAAATATTTATACATATTACATATCAGGGAATAGAGGTGTAAAGAAGACCTTAAAATCATACTTGAGTAAAAGTATAGATAGCTTACTGCATACTTACTCCATTACAATTCAAAGTCACCAATTTCAATATGATGAGTAAAAGTCTTAAAATCTGATTTGATTTGAGTACTTAAGTATTTGACTCATATTGAAAATAGGCTCAAAGATACACTGGTCTTCAACACCAAGACACATGAAAAGCCAGTTGATGTGTGACGTTTTATTTTGTAAAATACAACTCAAATTGTACACATGAACACTGCATTAACCATCAAAACAACAACCTCTTTAACACGAGAGAATGAAACAAAGATCAAACAATAAGTCAAAATGAAAAAGACAAAGTAGTAGAGTAATCTTTCAAAAAGGTATCTTTAATTAAGAAATAAAATGACAGTATCATGTCACAAAGACGAAGAACCATTAGTATTCAATGCACAACTTAAATGGCGATGGCGATATCACCCCTTAAAAATTAATAAGCGGCGGCAGATAAAGCTGCCAAGCAAAATGTAAATGGTAATGCTCATTGTCAATTAAAACTGAGTAAAAGGTACATATATTGAATCCTAAATGTAGTTGAATACAGAGTAATTATCGCTTATATCTTTGATTCTCAGTAAAACTAGAAATTAACCAAAAAATTGCTTAAGTACAGTAACGATTACATTTACTCAAATACTTTACCCCGCTGTCAGGGATAAATGCTTGTTTATATGAATGCTCCATTTGTAACTGAAATAAATATTCCATAGACTTTGCCAATCCACTTCAGTGCAGTGCGTGTTTCCTTCTCCATGAGGAAAATGTAAACTCCAAGCTTGGGGAAACAGCTGTCTTTACAAATTAGACTTCACCAATAAAAAAAACCCGTTTGTCAGGGGTCAGACGGAGGACACATCACTCTCTTTTCAAACTTTAAAACCATGTGCCAAAACATGACAAACATAATTACCACTGTCCCGTCTTGAAAGGCCCTTGTTTGTGCTCACCATTTCGAAGGCCCTGCTTCGTCTGTCTGGCCTTACCACTTTTTCCTGGAGCAAAGAAGCTGAGCAGTGCATCACAACTGACATGGCCTCCACTGAGATCCTGGCGTGGCGGAGATGAAAAAGATTGTGAGAGGCAGGACAGGGGCTAGCGTAGCTGCCAGTGCCGTGAGGCATGGCGGCCTCATGGTGTCAGTAAATGAGAGTTCTCTGACCAAGCAGGGAACGCTCGCCCTGCTGTCTCCACCAAACAGATGCCACCACTGGGTGATCTGAGCCAAGAGGAATGGGAGCCAGCTGTTTTTTTCCACTGCCATGATGATATAAGAGCAGTGCTTAACCTTCCCGTTCTCTCGAGATGGAAATGAGCCATTTGAAATGAAAATATTATACAAGTTTAATATCATTTTAATATTTTTCCCAACATGGAACTTTGCTCACTTTCCCATTTCATAGCCATCTGTTATTTTTTTTTTTTCCTGTGTTGCTACAGCTCCAGCTCTACCTCGTCCAGTCAGTGTTTATTCCTGGCCCTTGTTATTTAGACTACTAATCTTGATATGTATTGTTGGTACTTTCCTGTTCTGTCCTATCTTGTCTTGTCCTGTCCTGTGTGATGCCCTGTCTTCCCTGAGTGTCTTTGCAAATTGTTAAATATACTTTATCTGGGATTGTTAGATTTTCTTGAAAGTTTTTCCTCAGAGAATGTTGTCAATCAGCCCTTGCTAATTCTTACCCCATTTGCTTACAGGAGAGTACTAACTGTAATATTCTGTTCCCATTAAAAAAAGCAAAGAAATATTTGGGCTCTATATAATTGAAATTTATATACGAGGTAGAAGAAAAAAAGGTTATAAATGAAGAAAAAAGATGCTTTATACTTGTCACATTCTCTTTTCAGACACTATCATCAGAGCTCCTCCTCAACAACATCACTGGCTTTGCGGATCAGTCTGTTGAGTTTTTTGCTTGTGTCTGCCACTCTCAGCCTGCTTCACCAGCAAGCCATAGCATACAGGAGACCACTGCTCACAACAGATTCATTAAACATCCTCAGCATCATCAGGAACTCAACCTTCTCAAAAAATACCCCAGCGATGTTAGGAAGCTGGATTCGGAGTGCAGGTTCAGCCATGATACAGCACCCCTGGAGAACTGATATTTAAGGGTTTTAGTAAAAGACACATAAACCAGGGCTTGAACCCTCAACCTTCTGACCAGTAACCCAGAGCCTTAACCAGTGAGCTATCACCCACCAATATTTACTTGCACCTAGAGTGCAGAACTAATTAATTGATGGCTTTGTCATGCACACATCCAAAATCAAACGGAAACAGATAGAAACAAGTCAATGAAAGCCTTTTTGCTTTTACAGTTTTTCTCAGATGCTTTGGAGCATTTATCAGATCAGAAATGAAAATCCCAAAACTACTTGTTCAACCTCCACATCATTTAGTCATTTGTGCACATCATAAGAACATTTCTTGTTTCTTTGATTAAATTGCAAATGATTTGGTACGTTCATTTAATCGATTGTGTACAAGTGTCTGCTGTTTCCTACATTATCATTTGTTCATGTTGATCAAAATCTATTATACTGGTTTCAACTGAATAGGTTTTACCCACAAAACATCTCAGCATCAGTTTATTACATAAGTCGTTGAATGCAAAATGGTTAAACCAGTTGACATCATCTGTCATGTTTCTATTAAACTTTTTTGTGACTTGAATTGATGAATTGTGCAGATGAATCTTGAATGTCACTAATGAAGGCGAGTGAACGGCATCAGATCAACCAATAATCTAATAGTTCTCTAGAACAGGTCAAAGGTGAATTTTGTGAACTTTCAATTGGAGAGTGAATACAAACAGAGCAAAACAGAGAATTATACATTCTGAAAATAATTAAACAGACTGAAATGAATAAAAAATGAACAGACTCTTGTACAGTACAGTAAAAGTGTGGATCCTGTCTGGTCTCCTGCAATCAATATAAATCTAATATGCAATCAAATACTGTAAACAAATTTGTGCTGCTGAAATTCATAGATGCCAAACAGAAGAAATTCATTTTTAATCATTGTAACCCAAAGCGTAGTTTATATCAAGAAATTCTGAAATTGTGCGCCATCATACTGACAACACGACTAAACATTTTGATAATTTTGTTTGTGAACAATGACGAAGGGACTTTTCATTCTGATGAAAATGAGATGTTCATTGACACAAATATTTACGTTTGAGAGATGAACTGAGGATTTTGAGAAAAGTACAGTCTTTTGCAAGAAATCTAATGTTGTGTGCTGTTTGCACAGAGTGTTTAGAGAATGCACTTAATGGATTGCAAATATTAAGAATGATTCAAGAAAAGCTCCAAAGCAGCTGATAAAAAAACTGTAATCGGTAGCTGGAGGATCATTTGCTTTTGGTCTTTTTTCCTCAGTAATTGTACATGATGTGAATTTGAATTTAATGACCCTCCTGATATGGACCTCAACAACACAGCAGAGGTTTTCTTTTAAAATAAAGAAACACTCTTGTCTACAAATGCCCTTAAATCAGGGTTATAAATCGTTTTTTTTTTTGTTTTTTTTTACAGAGATCACAAAGAGCAACATGGTGAAACATTTTTTTTTTTGTTAACTAGTTCAGCTAAACAAATGGAGATTGATAATAAGATCAATGGTTCCATGTTCAAGTCTCTTCAGAGACTTTCGTATATTTCTTTCCATATCAGCATGGGTTCATTCTGGGTTTTTTTTGTGTCCTCCCAAAAACCATCCCAGTAAGTGAACTGGTTATGGTAAAATACACTTGAAAACATTGCACGGGTTCTTTTTTGCTGAAAAATTAAAAGAGCTACTGTGGGACATGTATTTCTCAGGGGTGACCAAAACTTGGGGATTAATAGCAGCATAAGTGCGTGTTAGCGGTGAAGTTAAAGTTACAGAAAGATGGCCGTCCTGCATCAGGAGAGAATTAGACGAGCACTCATGTTGCTCTGTGGGCAGAGATGACAAATGGACATCTGCCTTCAGAGGAATGTGAGTGGAAAGAAAGGTCACTGAGAATTTTTCCTTCTAAATGCATTTCTACTTTTGATATAGCCATGGCACTGAAAAAAATAATAAAATAAAAAATAAGATGCTAGAATGCTAATGTGAATGGATATCTATTTGAAATGCAAAGCCCAATAGTTACATGGTGACCTTGAAACATCCTCAAATAAAATCCTTTCTTTGGCATGATTAAACCAACTCCACATTTTGACCCTGACCTGCAGTGTTGCACTTTTCTTTCAATTTCATGGCTTTACAGGTGAAGGCTGTGGGTGCCACTACCTCTAAAAGTAGAATTTAAATTTCAAGCCACATTAAGCCTCCCTCGTAGCTCTGAGCAAAAAGAATTGTCTTTTCTTGCCTTCTTTCTGACTGTCTGGCCAAATTATTTTAGTTCATGTAGGTGGCTGGCACCACAAACCTATATCATTTCACGCTACTCGACAAGTGGAGCCTATTCAAGAAGACACTGCTATGATGCAAAAGTGAGTGTCAGGAATTTCTCTGGATTTTTTTTTCAGAGGACATGACATGTCATATCAAGTTAGCCAGCGATAATTACACTACTGGAAATAGGATTTTCCACCTGTCTACTTTCATATCTGTGACCCTACTTCTGTTTAAGTTATGCTGGTGACAAGTTCATCTGTTCCTCTTCCTCCTACGTCACAACAGATCATTCCCGAGAGTGTGAACAGCTGGATCTATTACGTGATGATTTCTTAAACCGCGTGCCCTTTGTTGTCTTTAATCGCAGACTTCCTGCCCTGTGTTTGACTCTCTGTAGAAGGTTTTAGTGTCATCCACTTTCAAAAGTAACAATAACAATACCCCTGTTCCTTTTAATACCACCTACTCGCCAAGGGGATTTCTTTATGCTGACAGATACTTTTTTATCAAAGAAATTCAAAGGTGTGAACGTTCATTCTGCATTCATGAAAAGCCTCACACTGGCTTTTATGGTTGAAAATGTACAAGGGCTGCAATGAACAAGGTTTGACTCATTAGCATTATTGGCATCTCTGCATTTCATCATGGTCTGTGTTTGATTTTAAGCTAATATTGTTGAATTCAATCAGAGGTTTTAAATGGCAAAAACAGCACATACATACATACATATATATATATATACGAAGCACTGGTACATTCAGCTAGTTAGCCGCGATCCAGGGCGAATTTTTCAAAACCCTTTCTTAGTGAGCACCTAAGACCCAAGAGGAAGGTATGTTCCAAATTTCATTGCAATCCGTTCAGTGGTTTTTGAGATTTCGTGATGACTGAGTGAGTCAGTCAGTGGTATTTGAGCTTTATATATATAGATAATGTGCTAACTCATATACAGTACATGTAGGTTAAATATAGGCTAAATCTAGATTAAATGGTGAAAAAAAATAATACTAAAAAAACATGGCTTTCATTCCATAATTCAACACCATGTTATTCCATCTGGACTGAGGCTAATTTGAACTAACTTCCCCATACAACAAGGCAGTGACCCTAAGCACATGTCCAAGACCTGTAAGAGCTCTCTGATCAGAAAAAAATCCCCAACTAGCAAAAAACACATTTGGCAATTTTTACAAGGGGCATGACAAAGTATTTCAGCTAAATGTTTGTAAAAACTAATTTCCAAATGTCAAGAGTGTGTAAAGCTGTTATTCGTGCTAAGAGAGGATTTTTCATATATATATATATATATATATATATATATATATATACAGTGCAGACCAAAAGTTTGGACACACCTTCTCATTCAAAGAGTTTTCTTTATTTTCATGACTATGAAAATTGTAGATTCACACTGAAGGCATCAAAACTATTAATTAACACATGTGGAATTATATACATAACAAAAAAGTGTGAAACAACTAAAAATATGTCATATTTTAGGTTCTTCAAAGTAGCCACCTTTTGCTTAGATTACTGCTTTGCACACTCTTGGCATTCTCTTGATGCCTACTTTGAAGAACCTACAATATGACATATTTTCAGTTCACTTTTTTGTGATGTATATAATTCCACATGTGTTAATTCATAGTGTTGATGCCTTCAGTGTGAATCTACAATTTTCATAGTCATGAAAATAAAGAAAACTCTCTGAATGAGCAGGTGTGTCCAAACTTTTGGTCTGTACTGTATATATAATATATATAAACTTTTGGTCTGTACTGTATATATAATATATATAAACTTTTGGTCTGTACTGTATATATAATATATATAAACTTTTGGTCTGTACTGTATATATAATATATATAAACTTTTGGTCTGTACTGTATATATAATATATATACAGTACAGACCAAAAGTTTGGACACACAAGGTGTGTATGTTTTTAGCCCACAGTCTGTATTTCAGTGGTGGGCCATCTGGGCAGCAAGGCCTTCAAATTCACCGACTTATTTTTAATATATTTTTGTCCATGAATATGCATAAAATTATTCCCAATAGTCTATTCTCTTTATTTAATTGCGTTTCTTTCAGTTGTGCTGCTTCAAGGATCAGACCCATCGAGTGTAATTTTATGTTGGAGTTTCTATCCAATTAGATTTCAGCCATCAAATGAAGAGAATAGACTATTGGCAATACATAATTTAAAGATAAAATATATTAAAATGTAAGTCGGTGATTCTGATAGCATTTAGAAGAGCAGAGAAGGCCTTGCTAGCCCTGACGGTCCACTACTGTGTATTTAACTGAATTTGTTTGATCAGTGTGTTAAAGGTATACCGTTTTTTAGTTCATCCTATATCTGAATGTGTCATTTTGCACATACTATTAATAATCACCCTCTATTTGTGGTGGATTTCATCAGCCACGTCTTCTACTACTGCTAATGTAAAGGCCACTGAGACCATTGATTTCTGTGATGGAAGCCTATCCACTCTTTGATCTGTGTGTGACTGGCATATTCACCAGAGTCATTTTAGAGTCCGTGCAGTTCATCTGCTGATCCCATTTGCTTAGCAGCGTGGAATAAAAGCATCTTAGAGAAAAGAGGGAGAAAGAGGGAGAGAGAGAGAGAAAGAGAGAGAGAGAGAGACAGAGAGAGAGAGAGAGAGAGAGAGAGAGAGAGAGAGAGAGAGAGAGAGAGAGAGAGAGAGAGACTAACAAGCCGTCCGATCCCTCACAGCAGCAAGTGTTGAGTATGTCACAACTCTGTGGAAAACTCAATTTCCATTTCATAGCACTTGGAAGAGAAATTGTGTCACAGTGTGTTCATAGTATTCCTGTTTTTGCTATGTTTATATGATGCCAATTTTAAAGAATGCCAATTTCTCACCATGCTAACAAAATTGTAAGTGCCACCATTCCAAATGTACAGTCCAAGATTAGAATCCCACAGAAAACACTTTAATGGAATCCCTTCAAAAATGTTCCAATCCTATTTACTTGGTGTTCATGGTGGGTTTATATAACTGGACACATCTGAGATGGTGCTCTCAAAAGCCATAGAAAGTAATGATGACTTACAGCCTAATAACTGGTTGTGAGTTTCAATCTCAGGACTGCAGAGAGGCAGTGTGAGCCTTTGAAGAAGACAGTTAATGTCACACTGATCAGGGAAATTCCTGGATTGGATTTTGCCTCACAAATCTGAATTGGATCAAATCGCCTGCAAAACGGTATTTGTGTACATTAGGTAAAATATAGTACAAAAAAAAAATCAAGTCTTCTGATATATTGAGATTTAGAACTAATCGTTAATTGTAAAGATGCTCCCTTTAAAAAAATTTTTTTTATTATTAATATGTTTTTATTTATTTTGTTATTAAAAACAACTACAAAAAACAATTATGGCACTTTGTAGTATAAAATCTACTCAAAAGTAATAAATAGTTTGTAAAATTTTTCATCACTTTTTAACTGAAATGGGTCAAATATATGTGTACAGACAGACAGACAGACAGACAGACAGACAGACAGACAGACAGACAGACAGACAGACAGACAGACAGATAGATAGATAGATAGATAGATAGATAGATAGATAGATAGATAGATAGATAGATAGATAGATAGATAGATAGATAGCATGATGTGTTTTTTATGTGAAGGCCGTCATAAAAAGTAGCAAAGTTTAAGATAATATTGCATTGTACATGTTGCAAGAAAAAATCTGAATGACTTACAAGATGTCTACCTGAGCTCTGCGATCTAAAATATCTTGATTACATGTAACAAATTAAAGCTGGGCTGTAATTCCTTTAAAGTACAAATTAGTGCTATGAATTGTATTTGAAAGCAGTTGGAACTACAATCTAAATATGGTGCCACTGAAAAATGGAGAACAAGAACAAAAAGAAATTGAATTCAAACACATACATCTTTCCAAGTGCTTTTATGTAACACTGTGTCCAGATACCGAAACACAATTTATAAGCCATTAGTCTAAACGTATATTGCTTCTACAATCTGAGAGAGGTGAGGAGAGGTGAAACCACTTATAGTCCACAAGGAGAGAGCAAAGTAAGGGCTCACTGAAGAGCTATTTTCTTCTAATTTATTCCAGGTGTTAAAAAAAAGAGCATGAAACGCATTAGTATTCTTATAGACAGTGCTGGATTTCTCTCCTTTCAGCTGGTGTGTGTGTTTTCAATGGTTTCTACACATTTATGAACTGCCTTGGGGGCAGGCTTCCACCCTCCCTTCCACTGACACTCTCGACATGAAATGTATTGAATATCAATGCTTTCTGGCTACGAAAAAGACAGAAACCCCATTGAATTCCCCGAAACACAGACATGGACAATAGAAATCTCTTAGAAACCCACAAAGTCGATCAAAGATACTTCTGGGAACGAACCATCTTCATTTCAAAAAAGCGCTTCAGCGCCAGAGTTAAAAATATCCCATACTTTCCTCAGAGGGCATCATGGTAGTTCACATATTCCTGGCCTCACACAGTGAATAATTTTCACACATGTGCACACACACACAAAAATACACCCAGACCCAAGCAGAGAAAGAAACTCTGGGATTAACACCTCAAGGTGTTTGAAAAAATTCGGTGTAACTCAAAGCCTGGTTACAGTTTTCACCTTTTCTGACTGTGCACTTATCCTAGTAAAGCACAAGCTTCTAGAACACACCATGTGTCTTCCAAGGTAGAATGAACAGCCAGCCAAATGCCAGACGGACACCCAGACAGTTTATACAGAGATTGCAGAGTAAACATAACAAGCTCTATGTAAATAATAGACGTGGGTGATTTTTTTTTTGTTGTGAATTGGTTTCAAATGTCAGCATTAAATTGAGGGTATTTAAAGTTATGTTGGAAGGAATTATGGCCACTTCTTTCACCCAGCTGCTCTTTCTTTCAGCTATGCACAGGTTAATCTTCATGTTATCTGCTCAAAACCATACAGACTTTTCATTTACTTTTCAGGACAACTCTAGCTTGCCCTTTAGTGGGGCTTACAAGTGGTTTATTTCTTATGTAAACTTTCTGGAGTGATGCTGATGTCTTTCTCTCTTGGTGGGAGTCTTTGACGCATCTTCGCTCAAATTGCTAAACAGTTTTTTTTCCCCCTTGCTTCTTAGCAAGGGACCAAATTAATGATTCTGACATCCTTGTTGTCTCTAATGATGCATTCACATCATGTAGAAGAATTTTGAAAAATGTGTCAATAATGGGGCTTGCATTATTTGGACAAAAGTATTGGGACAGCTGAAATCGTAAGCCATATGCTGTTCTTCCCCAAACTGGCACACAATTGTATCTTTCGGCTTCTCCCGTTAGGGGTCGCCACAGCGGACCATTCTCATGTTTGATTTGGCCCATGTTTTTACGCTGGATGCCGTTCCTAACGCAACCCTCCCCATTCATCCGGGCTTGGGACCAGCACTAAGGCTTGTGCAACCCTAATGGCTGCGGTTGGTTCCCTGA
Source organism: Silurus aristotelis (assembly GCF_946808225.1). NCBI lineage: Eukaryota > Metazoa > Chordata > Actinopteri > Siluriformes > Siluridae > Silurus > Silurus aristotelis. The sequence goes on along the minus strand of NC_139582.1, from coordinate 4,240,398 downwards.
CCGGGGATCGAACCCGGGCCGCAGCGTTGAGAGCGCAGCATCCTAACCACTAGACCACCAGGAAACACCTGGCACACAATCGTATAGGATGTGAAAATGTCTAATGATTTATATTTACATTTATGGAATATATTAGACACCCCTATCCAGACTTACATTCAACTTATTTATACAACTAAGCATTTGAGGGCTAAGGGCCTTGCTCAGGTTGGTGGAGCTGTGATCTGAACTTACGACCTTCTGATCAGCAGTCCAACATCTGATCCCCTGAGCTACCGCTTCCACATTGATTTAGGGATAGCATTTTTCTCAGGTCTTCCCAGTACAATCACTCCTTAAAAGAATGCTGCTTTTAGTTTTTTACCTGAGCTTGACTGGAATGAGGACATACTGTAGCTCTTCCCAATTTTTAATAGATAAGTATTTTCTTAGATCTTTAGCATGCCTATATAGACAGAAGCCTAAAAGCCTAGTTTTCAGGATTGCTCAGTAAAATTACAATTGCTTAAGCGATTAAAAAAAATTCCAGCCCGTAATTACTAAGGACAGTGTTATTGTTTTTCCTCGTTCAGTAATTATTACTGTTATCCCCTTATGAACGCAGCATTACCAATTAATTCTCATATTCTCATAGCCTGTAGCGGCCTTAGCAGGTGTTGACCTTTCTCTGTTTATTTTGCTGAGGGACAACAGATGTGAGTGCTATGGAAAATAAGCGATTACTTGAATTCCTTGGAGGGACAACTTTATACAAAGTCTGTATCCTCTCATGACTGATTCTTTGCTGAAGAATTTATGTTTCTGCCCTCGACACAAAGTAGAAAGCGTAAAACATTTGTGAGGTGACGGTGTGGTGCGTTAGCACTAGAGATACATAGCAGTTTTTGCGCTGCAGTATGCTCTATTTAGCTTAGTTTTGCTACTGTTTCCATGTCTTATCTTTTCAGGTTCCAGATTTTGGAAAATCTGTCTATTAATATGCTAAATAAATATGGTTCAAGTTGCATTATTGGTATATAATCGTCAGTAATATCTGGAGATTATGTGTAAGTGGGTGGTAGTACTGTGGTGAAGAATTTGATCACTCTCACCAGGAAATCATGCAAGAGCTTAGAAACACACAAAGGGACCCAAACAGGCAAAGCATCACAAACTGGTTACGGCTTTATAGTATTTTAGAGCCATGCTGTTTCTCTGCTGTGGGTCTAGACAATCCTTTTCAAGAAGGCAACTATACAGGCAGCTGTTCTGCCCTCAGGTCACCACAGTTAGTCTATATTACTTAAATGGTCACAATGATTAAGTTACTTATAAATAACTAGGCAATGGATTGGATTTTAAACCCTACCACAAGGTAAAAAAAAAAAAATAACAAGTTCACACACACTTTCCTCAACAAAGATTGCTTCTAATAGTCTGTGATTTTACCAATAACCCTTCAACATTCTGCATGTTCTGCATGAAGCATTGGTCTTGTTTGAGTAGAATGAATGCATTGTGACTTTAGTATTTTACATTTTACATGAATATTTCAGGCTGGCAAAACTCTATGATCATGCAATCCACACTTACAGTTCAAGTGGTCTCTTTCAATAGGGCTTCAAATGCAGAATAAAAAAATAATGATGCATTTCAAAAGCGTTTTATTTCTATTAATTTTTTTTTTTTTTTTACCAAGGCTCAGCAACATGCAGCTTTGGCTTTATATGGTTTGACATGGCTGCTCTTATTATGCCCTGCCTCAGCATCAATTTAATAAGGAATAGATAAATACATGTAAATGCACATGTATATGGCACTTAGAAACAGCAGATTTCAGACTGTAATGCATTTTTACTTTGTATGCGAGATCAGTAACAACAGCAGCAGCAGCATAAAAAAAAATAAATAAATAAAAATAATTATTATTATTTTTAATTAATAATAAAGGGGCTCTGCATATTTCAGTAAGACAATGCTAAACCGCATACTGCATATATTCAGACTGTAACTTCAACATGTAACTTTGTATCAGAAGAATCCATGTGCTGATTTGACCTGCCTGCACTCCAGATCTTTCAATATGACAGAATTTTAACATCTAGAATTCTGTATCAGACATGATTGTGACAATATTTATTTCCTAAAACAATATTTCTGTCCTACAGCAACTCAGTTCCCAGATGTATACAGATAAAGAAGAAGGCATGATTAACAGCGGTAAACATTGCCCAGTCCCAACATTTTGAGACATGTTGTAATTCGAAATGACCTTATTTCTTCCTTTAAATGGTACATTTTATCAGTTTAAAGATTTGATATGTGTTCTTTGTTCTATTGTGAATAAAATGTGGGTTTATGAGACCCATCATTGCATTCTGTTTTTATTTACATTTCACCCAACGTTTTTGGGATTGGGGTTTTAACAATAATACCATGTAAAAGAGAGTCAGACTTATTTCTGGGCCTGAAATTAGCTCCACCCCCACCTGGAACATTGAAGCTCAGTGCTGCCCCTTTCTCCTACAATGAAACTCCTGATGCATCAGCAGTTCCACCAGAGGGGGTGTTGTCAGTGTACGAGAAAATAAAAAGATTTCCCCTATTTTCACCTTCAGTTCAGCTTGTAGGAAGACGTGGTAATAAAGTTGCTATTTAAATATGACATGGTCATAACACGTAAGACACGGGAAATACAGTTGCAAATGGACTTTGCGTCTCCATTTGAAGTTTGGCAGCCACTGTGCGTTGGTTAAAAACGCCAACGATAATGCAAACAGAGATTTGCAATTGTGTTTGGATTATGTCAAAATTTATTGCAAATCTAATTTGCCATTCCTTTTTAAGAAATTTCTGGAATATCCCTCCATATGCCAACTGTTCCTTTAAAAATTATATATATATAAAATGTAACATTTGTTAGTTTTTTTTAAACAGTTTAAGATTTCAAATTTGCATGTAATATAAACTTACCAGCTAACTAAACCGGAGCTAGTGTTGTAGTGGGACTACTTAGTTATAGCGAACAGATTGGTGTCACTGTAAACCTCATTCCCATCAATCAATCAATCAATCAATCCATCAATCAATCAATCAATCAGTCAATCAAGCAGGGCATGATAGCTATCATTTTGACCTTCTTACACCAGACAACAAAGGCTGTCTAAGATATTTTCTACTACAACCATCTAGAATCAAAAACACATTTTATGTTATGCTTTTAGACTATTTTTTATCTCCTTAGTGTACTGCTTAATAAATTACCAAGTGGCTTCATTTAGCAAGCAGATGGACTATGAATAACCCGAGAAACCTCTTTCACCTCATGTTTTTTATGAATATATCTTGAAATCGATTTAAAAAATAAAACCCAACAGTAATAACTCACCAAGTTTATTCTCGCTTTGAGATATTTAGTTAGAGAAAAATGACATATACAGTAGAAGCTTGTGTTCATACCTTGGCATGGTGTTAGACCTTACATGAACTTTATTTGGTGAGAATTTCTACAATTTCTATGAGATTATTCCAAGTGTATGTCAGACTTTTTCACCAAACAAGCCGTGTATTTCTCTGTTTCACTGAGCCTGGATATAAATATTTTACATACATATTCTTGTATTTCATTCAATATCCAATATCAAATTTTACCTCAATTACAAGCCTTGTTAAGATACTCGATGCTCTCAAGTAACAAAGTGGTGGCAGATGGGTGTAATTAAAGACTCCAGTATCTATTGAGATCACATTAGCTGCTGGGAATTGCAGCCCCTTCGTACAGCTAGGATCACTGTTGGTTGATTTTTCACACAAAACATGTAGGGAAATGCTGAGAACCCTTGAACAGATGCAAGAATTAAAAATCTTTGTAGAGGCAACACAAAGTGACATACTGAAATCATTCAGATCATTTTCTGCAAATGAATGCACCACTTGTAAGACTCCATGAGTCTGATGTGGAAAAAGGCCATCTTTACATATTATTTTAACATCAACAGGACAAGTTCATTTAGTATCAAATAGAATATTCTAACATCCCTGAACCATTTTAAAGCCTCCATAATATATTATACAACATGTAATGGATTCTGTGTAACAATATAAATATTTAATTTTAACATGACTTTTTTTTTAGTCATCATGCATTGTTCATGAACACTATGTCACGAATGCCACTGATGCCATTTAACTATATAAATAGGTTATTATGATATATTTAAGTTATACTTTTTCAGGATTGAAATTGAAGCGATAGAATGGAGGTCAAGGCTAAGTGCTGTAATACTGCACTCTGCTGTACAATGCACATCATAGCACCCAATCTGCTTCGAATATCTCCATTTAAACAGGAGATACTTCATATAACAGTGCAATGAGCCATGGAGTCATCTGTCAGCTATGCCATATTACAGTCTGCTTAGTCTACAGAAGTGAAATCTAACACTCCAGTGGATGTATATCTGCAATAAGCCTTGCATGTATTTTCTTAAATCTACAATTGTGTTGTAAATTCTAACCAGTGATTGAACAGTGTGGTATATTACTCACATATACGGATTTTCTTTAGCAGGTAACTGGAACCTTAAGGAATCCTGAGATCACCAAACACTTTTCTTGTATGTACAGTACCACTCTTGCTGTCTTTTTCTAGAACACAGTTTTATTTGTGGGCATGTGCCGATGTGCATTTGCAAAGCTTGAATAGAAGGCTGTAAGCCTCACATATAACATGCCAGCTGAACGCTGAAGCCTTGTGCTGTAAATGTCACTGTATTTACAATCTCAAGGACAGAACCTGAACGTCTCATCTGACTGCTTTGTGAAATTACATAGTACATATAAGATTTAAATCTTACATATCATTACAGTCCATTACAAAGCTGTTTCATAACCAGTACATCTTTCTTCCATGTAAAAAAAACCCCTGGGTTTTGATTTCATCAGGGAACCTTCTATGCTATTTGACCTTCACTCGATTAATTAAGACTCCAGTACTATGTCAGTAGGATTTCCTGAGCAGCCTCAGTGTTGATGATCTCTGTATGCATCTCTCTCTATCTCAATATCTGCCTGACAACAGGATCTGTCACCACTTTGGTGCTACGCGACTTCAATGAAAAGCCACTGCTCAGCAAATCAATGCTTCTCTTAATTCTCAACGATGATCCAGCATGAGATGAAGGTCATGGACAGGATGTTTTACACTTTTAACCTTGGCACTAGGAAAGACATGGAGAAGGTTAAAGGAAGGTCAATGAATATCAGACTGGGAATATTATCCTAAAAAAAGATTATGGGGAAATGATTACTGCCCAACCAACAATAGGCTACACAGCACAAGCAAGTACTTGTGTTTTTATATACATGGCATTAACATATGACTATACTGTATGAAGTATAATATATATATATATATATATATATATATATATATATATATATATATATATATATATATATATATATATATATATATATATATATATTTACATTCTTTGGATCTATAAATGTTTTCAAGGCTGGAAAATTATTTGAACAGACTGTACACATTGTACACACACACACACACACACACACACACACACACACACACACACACACACACACACATATATATATATATATATATATATATATATATATATATATATATATTATATATATATATATATATATATATATATATATATATATATATATATATATATTAAGCAGAATCTTATGTAGACTTTAATTCTGTTCTCAAGTGACTGGAAAGTATGGATATCTTCCGTTGTAGTTCATCAGTCTAAAGGTTTATGTTGCACATTCTGAAATGCTTTTCTGCTCACAGTTTGCATTCCTCTCTAAGAAAGTATTTTTGCTTGTACAAATGTAACTTTTGTATTGGTTTCTTTGCACACCTTGCTTTATGAACTTTAGAGACTATTTTGGGTGTGCATTAGTTTCACCACTACATGGTCAAAGTTACAGAGAAAAAAATATTGTTTCTCAAGCTGAGGTTTGAAAATGTTTTGCTGCAGATGCTCTCACCCAGTGCAATCTTTCACCTGTTGGATTTCATGCATGATTTCAGTCCACTTCTGCCACCAGTACAGTCATTCCTAGTAAAGTGAACCCTTAAACCAATGAATAAAATACTGACTGATTTGATAATAACCTAAATGGAGCCTTTATGATATGGATTTATGGATCCAAAAAGAAATCAACTATATTGTAAAATATGTCCTGCAAATGGATTTCACAAATATGTGAATATCCAATTTCAGAAAATTTGGTCATTCTTCTGCCTAAAGCAATTTACAGACTGGACAATCTTGATAAGAACTGCAGTTATTAATAATATGCCGGATTTGGTCGAATTACGCGTCATTCATCGGAAATGAATGAGGCTGTATTCCAAGTGAATTTCTTTATAAGTGCCTTACAAAGGGCATGGCTAATGCGTCCTACGTAGATGCGTTGTGCCTCCAATAGGAAGTGGTTTTGGGATTTCGCCTTGGGGTGAGCAGCATGAGCTCCATTTGACAGGCATGGACTTTGCTTTCGGCTCTCAGTAGTTTCCCCTGGTATCATATCATCCTGCTGGAATCATGTCATTATAGCGTTAATTAAAGCAGAGAATAGACGCGCAATTTTGGCTAATGTAGGTCCAATCAGGGCTGGTGTTCTTTTTAACGAAGGCGCTTCAGGGACATCTCTAGCACCCAGACCGAGCAGGTGGGAAGTGAAAGTTGCTTTGCTTGCCCGGTTCCTCTAATGCAACCGTGCATAGGTCTCCAGGCAGCATGAACGTGTCCGACTCCTGGCGCGTCGGAGACTCGTCCCCTCCTGCGCTGGAGATGTCTCCGGAACCGTGCGCGCGTCCCCCGAGGGAGCAGAGCGCACGGCTGGATGTGCCCGCGCAGTCGGCTGGCCCTCAGCGCCGAGCCTCGCACCTGTACGGCTACGGGCATCGCATGTCGGTGTACAGCGCCACGCGACCCGTCCTCACCCGCGCTTACTTCCAAGGACAGGTGTACAACTTTTTGGAAAGACCATCCGGGTGGAAATGCTTTGTGTATCACTTTACAGTGTGAGTACTTGATGTGTGAGAAAAAAAAACATAACATGGTAAAAGATTTACGCACATGAATATTTTCTGAGCCGTGAGCAATAACACATTCATTAAAAAAAAGAAAAAAGAAATAAACTAAAACAATCCAATCCAACAATCAAGATCTGGCATCCAATCCAGTCTCATAGGATTTGGTATAGAGTTGTTATTATTATTTATTAGTTTGTTTGTTTATTGGAGACTATGACATCACTGGTTGCTTCCATGTTCAGCTCGTGAGCGTGAATAAACTCTTACTGTTGGTCAGACTTCTTGAACTTCTACACTTGGTGAGTGATCTAGAAGTGCCAGAATGCATGATTGTGTAAACTGCTGCTGTTAATGTTCCAGTACTATGATAATCGGTGACTGTTCTAGAACTTAAAACACAGTACTGATACAACATATAAGTCCATGCACTGTATGCTGCTGCCAGTGTTCTAGAAAAGCAATGTGTGTGATCTAGAACTGCCAAAACACAGTGCTGGTACAATAGATAGGCAGTGTTGTGCTAGTTACTAAAAAATAGTAACTGGTTACAGTTACTTGTTACTTCATTCAAAAAGTATCTTAGTTACTTTGTTGATTACTTACAACAAAAAGTATTGCGTTACTGTTAAAAGTAACTATTTTAGTTACTTTTTTTAAAGAACGTTCTTTATTGTTCCCATTAATGCCCTTTTATGCGTTATGGTCTACAAACACAAAACTGACTTAAACACAAAGTCATTTTTAAACACTATTTTATTAAAGTCAGACCAACACAAACTGAATATATCACAAGGATTTCTGAAATAAATAACAAAACAAGCTGAATAATATATTCACAATCAAAAACTAAAGTAGTTTCTGCTGTTGTGTTGAGCTCTTAAAAATGTTCCTTTCACAGCTGAAGTATGAAAACTATCAACAATGTAGAACAGAACACCGGGTTAGCTTCTAGCTTCTAGCTTCTAGTTCCTGGAGGAGCTTCCTGGAGGAGCTTCAACAGTTTGGAGTTGCTGTTTATCGCAGTAGCTACGAGCTTCTAACCAGAAAGACACAGCTTACATTTGCCTTAAAAGTTTTTGTCTTTATACTCAACTAAAGTGAAATAATGAGCATATTTCCACTTTGATAAACTCGTCTTGCTCTTGTCTCAACTTTCGACACATTACTGCCGCACAGACCTGAATAAACGGAGACACGCCCACAGTGCGTCTTCTCCGTGTATACAGTGGTTCATTCACCAATCCTACAGTGCGTTTTCTCCGTGTATACAGTGGTTCATTCACCAATCCTACAGTGCGTCTTCTCCGTGTATACAGTGGTTCAATCACCAATCCTACAGTGCGTCTTCTTCGTGTTTACAGTATTTCATCCTCCAATCCTACAATGCGACGCTGCTGTAAGCAGGTTAGACTGTAGTCTACACTTCAGCCAAAATTAATTCATTTAAAAAAGTAACGGGTAACGCACCATACGGTAACGAAGTTACTTTATTTTTAAAAGTAACGCGTTACAGTATTAGTTACTGTAAAAAAGTAAACCGTTACTGCCCAACACTGTATATAGGTCTATACATGCTGCTGTTAATATTCTAGAACTGCAAGATTTGGTATGTGTTGTAAAAAAGCTACACTTGGTGAGTGATCTAGAACTGCCAGAATGCATGATTGTGTACACTGCTGCTGTTAATGTTCCAGTACTGTCAGTGTTCTACAAAAGCAATGTGAGTGATCTAGAACTGCCAAAACACAGCACTGTTAATATTCTAGAACTGCAATAGTTGGTATGTGTTGTAGAACAGCTACACTTGGTGAGTGATCTAGAACTGCCAGAATGCATGATTGGTACATTTAATGGGTCTATGTACACTGCTGCTGTTAATGTTCCAGTACTATGAAAATTGGTGACTGTTTTAGAACTTAAAACACAGTACTGATACAACAGCAAAAGCAACACGAGTGATCTAGAACCGCCAAAACCCAGTACTGGTACAATAGATAGGTCAATACATGCTGCTGTTAATATTCTAGAACTGCAAAAGTTGGTATGTGTTGTAGAACAGCTACACTTGGTGAGTGATCTGGAATTGTCAAGATTACTGATACAATTGATTGGTAATTGTGAGCTGTGGTTGTTTATATTTAAGAGCGGGAGTCTGCAGCCTTGGAAAAAAAATGATGTAAATAAAATGGTATTTTTCTATTTATTTTATTTCATGCTACATATTGTTTCAAAGGGAACAACCCTCATATTGGCGTTCCAGGTAACAGATGTAACAGTAATATTAAAGTTTTAATATTTTGTACCATCAGTAACTTACTACTTCCCACACCCTTGCCCCTCGAGTAGCTGATACTGAGATCCAGACGCCGGCCCTCAAAATGTAACTATGGATAAATCTACAAAAAAAGGAAAATTTCGGATGAAAGCAGAGAGTTTAATTCTGCATGGAAAGATTTATTTGCTTTCACCGCCAACTATGCTGTTTTTGGTAAGAAATTGGCAAGCAACAAATAAAGTTACTTTAAACAATTTCCAAATGAAGCACACAGCATTTGCTGAGAAGGACCCAGCTGGAGATTAGAAAAGAACCTTTTAAGAATTGCTGTAGAGCAAATTTAACTTCATACAGTGGATAAACTCTCCAAACTCATTTGATAGTTTTGCAGCAACTCCAGCGAGATAATAAAGCACAGAAAGCCGTTCACAGACATATATATATATATATATATATATATATATATATATATATATATATATATATATATATATATATATATATATATATATATATATATATGAGAATAAGTCATTAAAATATCTGAGCATCTATTCCGCTATAATCATGCTACTCTCCCATTGCCAGGCAACACTCAAATGTCTTGCCAGGGACTAAAAGGTATAAATTGCTAACATCCAAATACAATAGAAATCTCACTAGTGCCACCTAGTGGTACAACTGGCTTATATTTGCCTGAAACAACAAATTGTGTTATACAGTGGAAAATTAGCAAATTTTGGATGCACCCCCGCAGCCCCTATGATACCTTAGTGAATTAATCCAGACATTGTCACTTCATTGCCATTATGTGTTTTTAAAATTTGTTTATGAAATTTGTTAGCGAAAGCATAGTTTAAAATGTTATTCCTAACGTTCCTGAACATTTGGTTTGAGTTTTCTAAAGCTACCAAGATTACTGATATAATTGATTGGTCTTTGTGTGCTGCAACTGTTGGGGTTCTAGAAGTGCTATATTTTGTGAGTGTTTTAGTACTGTCATAATGCATTACTGGTACAGTAGTTGGTGTATGCTGTTGCTGTTCAAGTTCTAGGACCTTAATAGCTGGTGAGCATTCTAGAACGTTAAAATACAATACTGATAAAATTGATAAAAGTCTATATATGCTGCTGTTGGTGTTCTACAACAGCGACACTTGTTGAGAGTTCTAGACCTGCCAAAATGCATTACAGGTACAACAGATTAGTCTATATATGCTGCTGTTAATGTTCTAGGACTGTAATAGTTGGTGAGTTTTCCAAAAAGATTCAAAAGTGCAGTACTGATACAAATGATATGTCTGAATGCTGCTATTGTTTTAAAATTGCAATAGTCAGTGTTGTAGAACTATAAAAATGACCCATACCGCTGATTGGTTTTTGTGTGCTGCAGCTGTTGCTGGTCTAGACCTGCTACATTTGATACGATTTCTAGAACTACAACTCTTGATAAGTGTTGCAAAATACATTGCTGATACAACTGAGTATAATGCTGTTAGTGTTTTAGAAATGTGACTGTTGGTGAGTGATCTAGAACTACAAAAATGCATTTCTGATACAACTGATTGGTTCTTTTGGGTTGCAGCTGTTCAACAATCGAGTTTTTTGAGTGTTCCAGAACTGCTACGTTTGCGAAAGGTTCTTGTACTGCAACATTTGGTGAAGGTTCTAGTACTGCAACATTTGTTGAGTGTTTTATAACTGCCAAAATGCATTACTGGTACAGTAGTTGTTTTTATGTATGCTGTTGTATACATTACTGATGCTACAATTGCTACAATACAAGTAATTGCTACAATTGAGAGGTCTGTGTATGCTGCGGTTAGCGTTCAAGAACTTTGACAGTTTGTGAGTGTTCCAAAGCAGCTACATTTGCTGAATGTTCCAAAGCAGCTTCATTTGCTGAGTGTTCCAAAGCAGCTACATTTGATTAGTGTTCCAGAAATGCTACATTTGTTGAGTGTTCCAGAACTGCTACAATTGTGATGTAACACTGTTAAATGCTGTTGACGAACTGCTGAAAAAAGCCAACATGTGAGCAGGAGTGGAATTAAGATTAAGGCTTTTAAAGATGTTATATTTTGTGATAGTAAATTATGATGTAAATTCTTACTATAATTAAAATGTCACAAAAATGTAGTGGTTATGATGTCACAACTTACAGAAATAATAATAATACATCATAATTTCGCATCTAAAGGGTACAGATATTGTTTAGGGTGAGAATACAAAGGTGAAAAAAACACATTTTGTCTCAGTAGTACCATTTCTTTTCCACAAGAAGAACGTAAAAATCGAGGTCATAAAAAAAAGGAGAGGGAATTAATAAACCAATGATAAACACGACACGAGGTCCATGCCATGAGTGTTGACTATAGGTGAGATTCCTAAGAGTGTGAGAATTTACTCATGGTGTGAGAAGTCTTGTTTTCAGGATCAGCTGAAGACAGTGTGAGAGGAATGTGCAGAATGAAGGTACCAGCTGCCTGTCATGTTCTCTGTCCCTAGCAGGAGAGGAGGTGATAATGGGCTGCTAAACTTGGCAGCAGCACAGTCGCTTTCTTGAGCCCTGAGGCTTGCTGACCTCGTGACCTACTGCTGCTGGGTAGTGATAGAGGGGGGATTTTGGGAGTGTTAGTGGAGCTTCTGTGTACTAAGCTGCATACACAGATAACAGTGAGCACATAGGCTTTTAAAAGATTGGCTTTATATACTGATATATATATATATATATATATATATATATATATATATATATATATATATATATATATATATATATATATATATATATATACTTTTTTTTTCCAAGTTGTTCACCAAAAAAAGACATTTCAAAATAATATACATTACATTTACATTTGCGACATTTACATTTACATTTTCAATCGTCACTTGAAGATAGCATTAAATACCCCATTTGCTGTTTTCGCAAACTCCACTGTTTCCAGATGTTCCACCAGATTTTAGAGTGTACTTGTGCAGATTGTTGCTCAATTAGCCACAAGGGTGTTAGTAATGGCAGGTACTGGTGTAGGGTAAGGAGAATTTCAGGTACTAGTGTAGGGTGAGGAGAATTTCAGGTACTGGTGTAGGGTGAGGAGAATTTCAGGTACTAGTGTTGGGTGAGGAGAATTTCAGGTACTGGTGTAGGGTGAGGAGAATTTCAGGTACTGGTGTAGGGTGAGGAGAATTTCAGGTACTAGTGTAGGGTGAGGAGAATTTCAGGTACTGGTGTAGGGTGAGGAGAATTTCAGGTACTAGTGTAGGGTGAGGAGAATTTCAGGTACTAGTGTTGGGTGAGGAGAATGTCAGGTACTAGTGTTGGGTGAGGAGAATTTCAGGTATTAGTGTAGGGTGAGGAGAATTTTAGGTACTGGTGTAGGGTGAGGAGAATTTCAGGTACTAGTGTAGGGTGAGGAGAATGTTGGGTACTAGTGTAGGGTGAGGAGAATTTCAGGTACTAGTGTAGGGTGAGGAGAATGTTGGGTACTAGTGTATGGTGAGGAGAATTTCAGGTACTAGTGTAGGGTGAGGAGAATGTTGGGTACTAGTGTAGGGTGAGGAGAATTTCAGGTACTAGTGTAGGGTGAGGAGAATGTTGGGTACTAGTGTATGGTGAGGAGAATTTCAGGTACTAGTGTAGGGTGAGGAGAATGTTGGGTACTAGTGTAGGGTAAGGGGAATTTCAGGTACTAGTGTAGGGTGAGGAGAATGTTGGGTACTAGTGTATGGTGAGGAGAATTTCAGGTACTAGTGTTGGGTGGGGGGATGTCAGGTACTAGTGTTGGGTGAGGAGAATTTCAGGTACTGGTGTAGGGTGAGGAGAATTTCAGGTACTAGTGTAGGGTGAGGAGAATGTCAGGTACTAGTGTTGGGTGAGGAGAATTTCAGGTACTAGTGTAGGGTGAGGAGAATTTTAGGTACTGGTGTAGGGTGAGGAGAATGTTGGGTACTAGTGTAGGGTAAGGAGAATTTCAGGTACTAGTGTAGGGTGAGGAGAATGTTGGGTACTAGTGTATGGTGAGGAGAATTTTAGGTACTAGTGTAGGGTGAAGAGAATGTCAGATACTAGTGTAGGGTGAGGAGAATGTTGGGTACTAGTGTAGGATGAGGAGAATGTCAGGTACTAGTGTAGGGTGAGGAGAATGTCGGGTACTAGTGTAGGGTGAGGAGAATGTCAGGTACTAGTGTAGGGTGAGGAGAATGTTGGGTACTAGTGTAGGGTGAGGAGAATGTCAGGTACGAGTGAAGGGTGAGGAGAATGTTGGGTACTAGTGTAGGGTAGGGAGAATTTCAGGTACTAGTGTAGGGTGAGGAGAATGTTGGGTACTAGTGTATGGTGAGGAGAATTTCAGGTACTAGTGTAGGGTAAAGAGAATGTCAGATACTAGTGTAGGGTGAGGAGAATTGTCAGGTACTAGTTTAGGGTGAGGAGAATGTTGGGTACTAGTGTAGGGTGAGGAGAATGTTGGGTACTAGTGTAGGGTGAGGAGAATGTCAGGTACGAGTGAAGGGTGAGGAGAATGTTGGGTACTAGTGTAGGGTGAGGAGAATGTCGGGTACTAGTGTAGGGTGAGAAGAATGTTGGGTACTAGTGTAGGGTAAGGAGAATGTCAGGTACGAGTGAAGGGTGAGGAGAATGTTGGGTACTAGTGTAGGGTAAGGAGAATTTCAGGTACTAGTGTAGGGTGAGGAGAATGTTGGGTACTAGTGTATGGTGAGGAGAATTTCAGGTACTAGTGTTGGGTGAGGAGAATGTCAGGTACTAGTGTTGGGTGAGGAGAATTTCAGGTACTGGTGTAGGGTGAGGAGAATTTCAGGTACTAGTGTTGGGTGAGGAGAATGTCAGGTACTAGTGTTGGGTGAGGAGAATTTCAGGTACTAGTGTAGGGTGAGGAGAATTTTAGGTACTGGTGTAGGGTGAGGAGAATTTCAGGTACTAGTGTAGGGTGAGGAGAATGTTGGGTACTAGTGTAGGGTAAGGAGAATTTCAGGTACTAGTGTAGGGTGAGGAGAATGTTGGGTACTAGTGTATGGTGAGCAGAATTTCAGGTACTAGTGTAGGGTGAAGAGAATGTCAGATACTAGTGTAGGGTGAGGAGAATGTTGGGTACTAGTGTAGGATGAGGAGAATGTCAGGTACTAGTGTAGGGTGAGGAGAATGTCAGGTACTAGTGTAGGGTGAGGAGAATGTTGGGTACTAGTGTAGGGTAAGGAGAATTTCAGGTACTAGTGTAGGGTGAGGAGAATGTTGGGTACTAGTGTATGGTGAGGAGAATTTCAGGTACTAGTGTAGGGTGAAGAGAATGTCAGATACTAGTGTAGGGTGAGGAGAATGTTGGGTACTAGTGTAGGATGAGGAGAATGTCAGGTACTAGTGTAGGGTGAGGAGAATGTTGGGTACTAGTGTAGGGTGAGGAGAATGTTGAGTACTAGTGTAGGGTGAGGAGAATGTCAGGTATGAGTGAAGGGTGAGGAGAATGTTGGGTACTAGTGTAGGGTGAGGAGAATGTCAGGTACTAGTGTAGGGTGAGAAGAATGTCAGGTACGAGTGCAGGGTGAGGAGAATGTCAGGTACGAGTGCAGGGTGAGGAGAATGTCAGGTACGAGTGCAGGGTGAGGAGAATGTTGGGTACTAGTGTAGGGTGAGGAGAATGTCAGGTACTAGTGTAGGGTGAGAAGAATGTTGGGTACTAGTGTAGGGTAAGGAGAATTTCAGGTACTAGTGTAGGGTAAAGAGAATGTCAGATACTAGTGTAGGGTGAGGAGAATTGTCAGGTACTAGTTTAGGGTGAGGAGAATGTTGGGTACTAGTGTAGGGTGAGGAGAATGTTGGGTACTAGTGTAGGGTGAGGAGAATGTCAAGTACGAGTGAAGGGTGAGGAGAATGTTGGGTACTAGTGTAGGGTGAGGAGAATGTCAGGTACTAGTGTAGGGTGAGAAGAATGTTGGGTACTAGTGTAGGGTGAGGAGAATGTCAGGTACAAGTGAAGGGTGAGGAGAATGTTGGGTACTAGTGTAGGGTAAGGAGAATTTCAGGTACTAGTGTAGGGTGAGGAGAATGTTGGGTACTAGTGTATGGTGAGGAGAATTTCAGGTACTAGTGTTGGGTGAGGAGAATGTCAGGTACTAGTGTTGGGTGAGGAGAATTTCAGGTACTGGTGTAGGGTGAGGAGAATTTCAGGTACTAGTGTTGGGTGAGGAGAATGTCAGGTACTAGTGTTGGGTGAGGAGAATTTCAGGTACTAGTGTAGGGTGAGGAGAATTTTAGGTACTGGTGTAGGGTGAGGAGAATTTCAGGTACTAGTGTAGGGTGAGGAGAATGTTGGGTACTAGTGTAGGGTAAGGAGAATTTCAGGTACTAGTGTAGGGTGAGGAGAATTTTAGGTACTGGTGTAGGGTGAGGAGAATTTCAGGTACTAGTGTAGGGTGAGGAGAATGTTGGGTACTAGTGTAGGGTAAGGAGAATTTCAGGTACTAGTGTAGGGTGAGGAGAATGTTGGGTACTAGTGTATGGTGAGGAGAATTTCAGGTACTAGTGTAGGGTGAAGAGAATGTCAGATACTAGTGTAGGGTGAGGAGAATGTTGGGTACTAGTGTAGGATGAGGAGAATGTCAGGTACTAGTGTAGGGTGAGGAGAATGTTGGGTACTAGTGTAGGGTGAGGAGAATGTCAGGTACTAGTGTAGGGTGAGGAGAATGTTGGGTACTAGTGTAGGGTGAGGAGAATGTCAGGTACGAGTGAAGGGTGAGGAGAATGTTGGGTACTAGTGTAGGGTAAGGAGAATTTCAGGTACTAGTGTAGGGTGAGGAGAATGTTGGGTACTAGTGTATGGTGAGGAGAATTTCAGGTACTAGTGTAGGGTGAAGAGAATGTCAGATACTAGTGTAGGGTGAGGAGAATGTTGGGTCCTAGTGTAGGATGAGGAGAATGTCAGGTACTAGTGTAGGGTGAGGAGAATGTTGGGTACTAGTGTAGGGTGAGGAGAATGTTGGGTACTAGTGTAGGGTGAGGAGAATGTCAGGTACGAGTGAAGGGTGAGGAGAATGTTGGGTACTAGTGTAGGGTGAGGAGAATGTCAGGTACTAGTGTAGGGTGAGAAGAATGTCAGGTACGAGTGCAGGGTGAGGAGAATGTCAGGTACGAGTGCAGGGTGAGGAGAATGTCAGGTACGAGTGCAGGGTGAGGAGAATGTTGGGTACTAGTGTAGGGTGAGGAGAATGTCAGGTACGAGTGCAGGGGGAGGAGAATGTCAGGTACGAGTGCAGGGTGAGGAGACCTGGGCAGGGGTACAACTGCACATTTACTGAGGGAAATGCAAGATCAGGGTGATATTTTTGTCCATTTAGTGTACATATGTCCATGCTCTGTCCAAGTGCATTTCAGCCTGTGCAGAGGTGTGCACTGTCTATGCTCCCAAAGAATGCAAAGATCTGTATTTTTGGGGGTTTTTTTATCCTGGAATGTTAAAACCTATACTTAAATTTGGCGCAGAAACTATTTTATTAAACCATTTTATGCACCTGTAAGAAGACTTTCAGCACAAAAAAACCCACAATGTTAAACCTGTTCTTCAAAATATTTACTCAGTTTATTTGGCTGTCACATGGAGATCTGGACTGATTGCTAAGTTGTAACCTCATACAAGGGTGTACGAATAAAAGGTAGGCAAGCAGCATAAGCTAAAATGTGCACTTACTCACCTCTGCTCCAACAACGTCAAAAAATCCCCTTGTGTAGGGGGATGAACTGCATGACCAGTCTGTGTTTACATGCATTTCTTTATGCGTGCATCTACATCCTATTGCATGCCTGAATGTGCACGTGCTTACATAAACATGCAGAAGTTTTAAGCACATTGTTTATGAACAACTGTATAAGCCTGGCGATAAAAGACAGAGTGAAACGTCAGCTGTTGTCATGCGTCTGTCATGCTGAATTAGATTTGATAAAAAAACCCTCAACAAATAGTCAAATACACAACAGGCCTTAAATATAATTTATAAAATTTTGTTTAGAAAATTCAAATCCATTCTGGATCTTCTGCATTCTGCATCAAGGCCCTTAATCCTCAGCTGCACCACACAGTCATCAGTCATGTGCAACGGCTGACTCAGTGCTCTTATTCTCATTTACTAACTTGGGCTTCACCTCCAGTTTATCTCTTTTATCTGTGTCTCGGTGGATCCGAAGCTTGACAAATATCCCGTAGATTAGGGTGTAGAAAGGGAAGCTGCATAATACATGTATTCATTTAAATCCATTCATTTATTACAACCAGTCCGCTCTTTCAGCATGCTTTCTGGGTGGGAGAAAACCCACATGGACATTGACAGAAAGAAAGAAAAATGTCCACTCAGCTCATTGACATGGCATTGAAGGATTCTTCTTCCCTCCCATGAGGATGCAGGATGCTTGAAGAAATGCAGCCAGCTAAGTTATTATCGTTTAATGAGGACTCTCCGGCATATCACAATCTAGCATTAGTAACACGATGAAGCGATATATATTGTGCTATTTGATCACGTCCCGTCAGCTTTATTTTTTGTAATGAACATTTTTTTTTTTGCTGAGCTCGGCCAGAAGCACAGATGCATTATTTGTATAAAACCGTCACATTTGCAGGCTGTTTTTTTAATCATGTTTCTGCTTTGAAAAGTCCTTCTGAAGGCCATAAAAGCGCATGCAACGAGTAGGAATGATTATGATGACTGATTAAGACAAGACTTTTGACAAGCAGCCGTTTCCCAATAGGCTGTGTTTTCTTACGTCTCTGGCCCCTCCCTGTGTGGCAGCGCTGACAGCTAACAGCTGGCCTTCCTTTGTCATAACAGCAGCTGTGCTGCATGCTGTCTGCTCTTTAGTTGTGTTTCGCTGGTCGTTTGTTTCTTTTAAATGCATGAATGAAACGTTTACATTTTGGATGACATGCAGTACAAAACACCTCCCTGATGCTGCCTGAAAACAGTTAAACGTTCAGGATTAAAATGGTCGTTCAAGAGCTTTCATCCAATTTCAGTTTCATTCTGTAGAACAATAAACCACACTAATTTGATTGATAACCTCAACCCATAGATCCAACCGAATCAGTCCACATATATTTAAAAGAAAACCTACATATGTAATAGTATTAATAACGGAATACTACAACGCAGTGTTGTCAAAGCTCGTTACGCTTTTAGATCTTCTCCAGGTCCATGAAATGGCCTTTAGTGTTTACCTAATACTTTCTGAAACATCTGCCTGGCCTGTCTGTTAATACACAGCGGTTAATACACAGGATTAGCATAGAGAAAATGGTAGCGCTTGCACAGTGTGACCCTGACTGGATAATGCCATAACTGTTCAAGGTAAAACTTGCTTATCTCTGATATAAAGAAAACAGTTTTATCTTGAATATGGAGGACTTGAAGCAGGTCTTTTTGTTGGTCCAGCCGTGCAGTCATGAAGTTGACCTTGTAGGAGGGCAATCCAGTTATGTGTTTTACCTCACCTGGACTTTACACTTACTAGAAAAAAAAAACTAGAGATTAACTAATATAAGTGGAAGCATTTCAGATGATTCCAATGTGGCCCATTAGAACATTTAACTAATTAGTCCATTCTGCAATGTTGGCGTAATCTTTTTCTTTCTGCTCCTTTTTTTATTATTACTTTGATGTTTGCTGTTTAACATAATCTAATGTGTGCTTGTTACAAATAGTTCTTTCATCAAAGCTTTAATGTCTGAGATGTGAGTAGTATTTACTGGTCTGATGGTCTATGATCTGGGTTATCTTTTGTCTGATGGTCTATGAGCTGGGTTAGTTTTTGTCTGATGGTCTATGATCTGGGTTAGTTTTTGTCTGATGGTCTATAATCTGGGTTAGTTTTTGTCTGATGGTCTAGGATCTTGTTTAGCTTTTGTCTGATGGTCTATGATCTGGGTTAGTTTTTGTCTGATGGTCTGGGATCTGGATTAGCTTTTGTCTGATGGTCTATGATCTGGATTATCGTTTGCCTGATGGTCTACAATCTGGGTAAGTTTTTGTCTGATGGTCTATGATCTGGATTAGCTTTGCCTAATGGTCTATGATCTGGGTTAGCTTTTGCCTGATGGTCTATGATCTGGGTTAGCTTTGCCTAATGGTCTATGATCTGGGTTAGCTTTTGCCTGATGGTCTATGATCTGGGTTAGTTTTTGCTCGATGGTCTATGATCTGGGTTAGCTTTTGCTCGATGTTCTATGATCTGGGTTAGCTTTTGCCTGATAGTCTATGATCTGGGTTAGCTTTGCCTAATGGTCTATGAGCTGGATTAGTTTTGCCTAATGGTCTAGGATCTGGGTTATCTTTTGTCTGATGGTAAAAGATCTGGATTTGTTTTTGCATGATGGTCTAGAGCAGTGGTCCCCAACCCCCGGGCCACAGACCAGCACCGGTCCGTAGGTCAATTCGTACCGGGCCGCAGAAGAAAGAATACATAACTTACATTATTTCCGTTTCATTTATTATCTGATTCTGAATGATGTTTTATTTTGAAAAAATACTGGATTCTCTCCACCACATCTGTCTATTACTCACTCTTGATTCATGTCATGATGCCTCGGTCACATGTCTTACCTCCATCCGCTACCTTCTTAAAGGGCCTCCGGCCGTTAACACATAATACATTACCGCTAAATTCAAACCCCCAAGCGAGCAAAATAAACAAAAAACAACACAGTGGATTCACGATTATTATTATGTTTAGAAAATACAAGTTTTTATATCGGTCGTATCATTTTATTTTGTTAAAACGATTGCAAAAAAAGTTTGCAAAAAAAGGTTGGGGACCACTGGTCTAGAGTATGGGTTACTTCTTGCATGATGACCTAGGATTTGGGTTAGCTTTTGTCTGATGGCCTAGGACTGCAATTAGAGGATAATCCTTGAAATTTATGTCAGAAACCTGTCGGCAACCTTTCATGTACATGCATACGATCATATTTCACCATTTTAGTTACACTCATATTTAGTAGACAGACTGAAGAGCTCATTAAACAAGTCCAGCGTTTTACAGTACGTAGCAGCATTTGATAAGGAAAGCTAGTCATAAATCAAAAAGTAATGTTTTTCATAGAAAATGTGTTCCAGCAGGTGGTGATAGTGGATCAGAGTGCTACAGAGACGATGAATCAAGAGTCAAACCATCCATTCATTCATCCATCTATCTATCCATCCATCCATTCATCCATCCATCCATCCATTCATTCATTCATTCATTCATTCATTCATTCATCTTTATTAACTGTTTTTACTTGGTCAGGGTTATGGTGGATCTGGAACGCAGGTATACTGGCTGCCAGTCTATGGAGGAACACAATGCACGTACACACACACACACACACACACACACACACACACACACACACACACACACACACACACACACACACACACACACACACACACACACACATATATGCGGGAAACTAAACATAGCTAAACCTTTCTGGGAAGTGTGTAAAGTCAGAAAGCATCATTTGGGTATAGTAAGTCTTCACAAAGAGTAGTATGACCTCCAGCTTGAACTAGGGACCCATTAAGCTGTGAAGTTTCAATTCTTTTTAACAGGAAGTTTGTTTGTTAAGATCGAAGATAAGATTGAAGATAAAATGGTTTTTGATTCAAAATGTACATACCACATTTCACCTTTGTTGTTTCTCGAGCCTCGTCAGAACACGGAAATGACGGCATGTCGGAGCTTATCAGGATTTCGTTTGTTGTGGTGTGTAAATGACAAAAGTTCATTTGAGCTGGTGAAAATAAGACGAGTGAATTGCTGTAGTGTTAATAGAATCAAGAAATCCTAAATGATTGAACACATTTGATTTATTCAAAATAGACTTCTGGTTAGTTTAAATAGTTGCTGGTATTTTTGTGTGTTTTATGCTGCAGTTATGGGCGATTAACAAGGGGTATGTTAGCCACTTAGGTGCCTTCTTGCCAATCTCAATATAAATGATGATACATTCTCCTACAGCAGGGGTGTCAAACTCAAATTCACAGTGGGCCAAAATTAAAAACTTGGACGAAGTCACGGGCCAAAATCAATATTTATTGAAAAATTTACTGCAATTGTGCATGTTTTCCGTCTCTCCAGATGTGTAATGTTTAACCTGTTCATATGGAAGCAAACGTTAGTTTTGCATAAAATTAATATTATAAACACATGAGAAATTAAATTTTAAATAAAACACACATCAGTGGTATCCGTTTCTTATTATGTCTCTCTCTCTCTCTCTCTCTCTCTCTCTCTATCTGTAGCTTTCAAAATTCCTTTTTATTGTAAACCATTTTTTCACAGGGCAACAAAACAACCAAAAATAATAATAATTTCACTCAATTAAAAAAAGCAATCATTCAACCATTAACAGTTCATGCTTTGGAGTAGAAAAAATGAATAAAGACAACATTCATTCAAGCTCAGTTTCTACACTCTGATTTACTCTGATTGGTTGAAGTCAGATTCCTGCATCTCTTCTTAGATACAAGTGCATCATGTCTGGGTTTAGGCTCTGAGCTGTGCATCATGTCTGGGTTTAGGCTCTGAGCTGTGCATCATGTCTGGGTTTCTCTGACCTGAGGAAATACTCAGGATTGAGTGAAGATGTTCATCAGTGAGACTCCTGAGTGGTGTTTTGTTCATCTTCATTAAAGAGAACAGTTACACACACAGATATGTGCTGCTGAACATAGAGAGTATTTGAGCAGCTTGGGCACGGAGTTGGTGCAGTGTGTCGGGGAGGAAACATGGAAACTGTGCAGCACACACATGGTCGTACTTTGACTTGAGCGTGTCTCTACACTGGAGTTCAAGTCAGCTCCATTTGGAGGTTGGTTGGTGCGCTTTCCACGTCAACCACAAATGGATTACTGAGCAGATCAAATCTGCATTTCTGGACTTCAAAATCGGTAAATCGCGCCCGCGCCCTAACTAAGCATTCTGGGATTTGTAGTATCAGCGGAGCATTCTGGCATTTGTAGTATTAGCGGAGCATTCTGGGATTTGTAGTATTAGCGGTGTATGCGCAATATACTGGCTGGCCAGCTCTAATACACATTTGATATGATCTCGCGGGCCAAAAATAATTACTCCGCGGGCCAGATTTGGATCTGAGTTTGACACCCCTGTCCTACAGCAACACATTTTTAATTTTATAAATGTACTGCTTCAATGCTCTGTAAATGTAAGAAGTTTAGTGCTGTGAAATGGTTACAAGCAGCAAGTTTAAGGATTCCAATAAGCTTATGATGAAATAAAGAGCAAATCTGGTTGCCAGCATTGCTGGGTCCTGTGTTGGGTGTAGCTGTGTTATCCATCCATCAATTCATCCTTCCATGCATTAAATTCCAATTTTTCTGGGAAAACTGAGATAGTCCATCTAAACCAGCTATTAATGCCATCTCCCCCTGGGAGATCCTCAGACATTCCAGACATGCCAAATCCAACTGTGAGCTGTATTCTCTTCAGCAGGTCCTTGGTTTGCCCTCAGATCTCTGTCCACCATATATGCATATTTTGTATTTTTACCAAATATACCTTTTTCCATTCGAACAGTAACTGAGCTCCTAATAATATCATGAAGACAGGCAAACCTAAAAACCCAAGAAGCCAATTCATGTGCACTTAAGTAGGCTAAATTTCTAGCAGCTAGTGTCATTCTTGCATCTAATCACATTTTTTAAAGATATAATTTGATGATTTTTGTATTTATTTCTAAGAATGTATTTATGACAGCAAACAAAATAGCAAGGGGTAGGGGTACAAGGATTTAAACTCCATGTGCTGCTTCGCTTCTATTACTACTCTGATACAATATTGCCCCCTAGTGGACAAAACTTTAATTAACTAGAATAGAATAGAATAGAATAGAATAGAATAGAACAGAATAGAATAGAATAGAATAGAATAGAATAGATCAATGTATTTATTCTAGAGGAAAATGTATATAATAATACCGATTAGGTTAATGATACAAACTAACTATATATATATACATATTGATATGATGAATTACACTTTTCTGATGTGTGTGTGTGTGTGTGTGTGTGTGTGTGTGTGTGTGTGTGTGTGTGTGTGTGTGTGTGTGTCTCCAGGTTCCCCAATTTGATATTGAGCTGTATCAAAGCTGATCAATGATCAGTATATAACATTTCAGCAATCATTTTCGTAAATATCTTCTCAAGGGACAATACTATAGAAATGAAACTTGGGGTGCAATTTTCATCATGTTCATGTTTTTGTCTGTTTGAAAGAACTGTACAAATGTGTGTATCTTGTATTAGAGCAGTTAAAGTTTTTTTTTATGTTTATTGTGCTTCCTGATGTTTTAAATGTTTACTTGTTTCTTTTGCAGGTTTTTAATTGTACTATCTTGCCTGATCCTCAGTGTGCTGTCCACTATTGATGAGTATCAGTCTCTGGCCCAAGAAACACTTTTCTGGGTGGTGAGTTTTGACTTTTATTACTATTTTAAAAATGCATTTTTCTACCCCACTAGGCTTCATCTAAACAATCAGTATTTGTTCCCTTTCAAATGTAAAACAGGTGTCATTGTAATGAAAATCCCTGCAAATGTAGTTAAGCATTTACTCTCCAGCAGGGGGTGATAGTGCACTACAATTTATAAAATTACTGGGTTTGGTGGCATGAAGATGACAGAGCAGCACATGTACTAAATTTGGAGTGATACAGAGAAAATTAGCATGCGTTCAAAATCGTAAAGATGACAGAGCAGTAAAATACAGGTCCACAGTGCCTTGAATCAATAACTACAGCCGATGAAATGATAACAAATGACAAAAGTTCCCTGCAGTTTTATCGCATCCAATACAATAATAATGTAAAATCATCCGATCTGTAATTGGTTCAGATATCTATTCAAAAATGTGTTTGCGAGGGAAACTGCAATTAAAAAACACATTTGCTAGATAAGAGCAAAAAGATATTGACCTGTTCCAGCTGTGATTTTTATGCGAGTCAATTGATTGCTTGGTCGGCTTAATTAACTTTTTTCTAGATTTATTTCAGGTCAACTGCCACCCGTTGGCGTAATTGAGGTTCACGCTGTTAATGGCGCTGTTCGTTGTGGGAAGCGATATCAGAAACCACAATAATCAATAACACACTTGATTGTTTGTATGCTCCACCGCTCTAGTCCCATGTGTCCAAGCTAGCGGTTTCCTCCTCCAAACAGGGTACCCTTTGTTTTTTATATTGAGCTATGCTTAATTTAATTACTAGACAACAGCCAGAGACAAAAGGAGGATGGAGAGAATCAATCAGGCCCGGCTGGTACGGTAAAAGGCGAAAGCTCAGGTTTGAGATTATAGTGTGGTGGCGGCTCACATGAGGTCAGAGTTCAGCATACCCGCTGGATAAAGAGGATTAAAGCTATGCGATGCATTCTTTCCAGGCGATACTGCACATCACAAGTTGCTGCAGCCTTGACACGGAGAATGAGCTACAGGGATTAGACCAGGCTCTGGTCTTGTGTAACAGGTGTTCAGAGTTTTTAGCATTATTGATTTAGCATTCGTTATGAAGCCCAAACGGAGCCCCATTATGACATGGATGAGGATATTTCTCACAGGAAGTAGATCTGCCATGCTAAACCCCTCCCTTTTTCATCTAACCCCCCCAATGTTTCCCTGTTTTAATGAGCACAGGCCTGCGTATTCGCTTCACAGCTGTTGGATTGAACAAAGGCATAAATCATGTACATTGATGCCTTTCTGTATTGAACCTGCCTGCACAATGAGCAAAATCTCTTCACAAAACTGTATATTATTATTATTATTATTATTCTTTTTATATTCATTAGCAGATCATGGCTTTAACACTTCTTAACTTCTTAACACTGCCTGCAGGAGTGAATCGATGGGACTCATCAGTGCAAATGGACTGAACTGTGAATCCGACTAAGTACAACATTGTTCTCTTGATAGAAAAGCTACTGCAATGCATAACGTGCCACCTGTGTCATTGGTCTGTTCAACCAAGGTGAGCAACATGACGCGACAAAAAAAGGGAAGCTCATCTGTCAGGAAGGCATGAAGCGTAGGAACTCGCACGGCACAGGCCGATACGTCGAGTTTTTTGTTTTGTTTTACGTGCCACTAAGCCGCGAAGTCGAACGTGTAAACTCTTTCTATCCCAGGGAGAAATCAGATAGGTGTCATCAAGCCAAGTCTTTATGCTAACGAGGTGTGACTAGACCTCATCAAGCTCTGTTTTCGGGAGATTTAACCTCAGCACTTCTGCTATGAGGTGCCAAACTGCACACAGAGAACAGTACATGCTGCAGACTTGCACTGAGATAAGTCAGAAAGAATACAAACGGCTTTTCATGTTGTCAGTGAAATCTCTGCTCCCACTTTCAAGAACAGCTATAAAACCGTAAGAAAAAGCTTTGATAGTGAAACAGCCATGAATAAGTAATGAGCACACACTGTCGTGCTTCACTTATGTCCATCTGCAGTAATGTTTCACCGATTTGCCAAAGAGAGCAATACAATTGGCCCTGTTTGTCATTTAAAGCGAATAAGAGAAACTAAACATTACCCAGAAGCCTTTGCCATGTTATACCCCAAACAAAATGACAATATGTAACAAGAAGTTGTTGTTTACATGACTAAGGGGCATTAACAGTGAAGAGGTGAAAAACACTTCCTTTCCCCCCAGAGGATTTGAATATTCCACAGAAACAATCAAGAGTTGCAAAGGGTGTGAGGAATGACCTTAGTGACATCTTTCACCTCACTGATAAGAGCCTTCACCCTCCCCCTCATTTGGCTCTTGTGTTTCCTTTGTATATTCTGGAAACACAAGGGACTCTGCAGTGTTTTTTTGTGTTTTGAGCAACAGCTCACATTACAGGGAGTTTTTTTGTTTTTTTTTTACAGAATTTTTGTTATTAAAAAAAAAAAAATCCAAAATAGTTTTTTTCTGAAGTTAGGAGGGTAGGTGGCGCAATAATCTCCAGATTGAAACAAATAACCTGATTTGTTTTCATTTGTTGCTCTGAGCACAAAGGATCATGCAGATCAATTATGCAGCTCTGCCATTTCTGTTTGCCTTTTAAAATCAGAGTTAATCCCTGAAATATTATTTCTACTATTTTATATATATATATCCAAAAATATTGTCCTGTCAATTAATTTACGGGACCCAACCGTAAATATTCCAGGCATATAGTGAATGATGTGTTCTTGAATACGTAACCTTACATGATGGATATTAATAAGGTCAGCCAGTCCTTACCAGCCTACTCCACTTTACTTCATTGACCTTTGGCGACTACATTCCAGCTACATTTTGTTGGGAAATCCCACTGCCATGGTAACAAAGGAAGAGGCCTTGCATCTGGTCCCTCGTTTCCTTCTTCTGCCTTTGAGCTGCTCTCATGGACCCCATGGCGCCCATTGGCCCTCCACCCGGACCTTTTAGCTGACAGCTGGTCAGTGTGGTCACTAGCCTAGACTTAATTAGAAACTCAGTGGGCTAAGTCACTGGGACAAACGGGGTGAGCTCAGGCGTCTTACCATAGTGAAAGTGCAATCCAGGAAATCGTTTGATATTTGTGCGGATGTTGTGTTTTAGAGTACTGGATCAGGATTCACAATGGAACATTCTATTAATGGGTAATTGGTGTAACAAAAATAGCAAAATAATTATTAGATGAAGCAAAATATCATTAAATATCAAACTCCACAAATTAAAATTTTTACAGTTATATGTAAGTCACTATAAGTTTTCTTTGTAGCGACCCTTTTGTCATTGCAACATTCTTTTCGTATTGTATAATATAATATGTAAAAATGATCAAATTTGTAGTTCAAGTAAATGTTGTGTTGTCATGATACTACCTGACTCAGATCTTACACTCTCTTGTTTCTGTTTTGCTGGAAAGTTGCTGTATCAGTGCAGGATGAAAGCTTTTTGTGAATGATTAAATGCTGACCTAAGTTCTTTAAATGAGAGATCCTGAGAGACATTTCAGTCATTTCAGGTGAAAAAAACATCCCGCTTGACATCCCGTTTAAAGGTTGTTCGTCCCGACGTCATCTCCAGCCTTGTTTTCCTATGCCATCATCTCGTCTGCCCCATCATCCCTGCTTCACCCCTCACCCCCCTGCTGGACTGATCGTGTTGTTCTATTCTAATGGGCAGTTTTACCAAGCTGCCCAGTGACTGTAGTTGTTTTGCTTTTCCCAGGCTACTTGTCCAGTCTGTTCCCAGTTCTCCAGACTGCTTGTGGAACAGAGGGCATCATAGCCAGCCTCATAACTCATACTTGTCTAATTCCCTCACCAGGCAGACTCTGTGCCTCCTTTTGTTTGTATTAGTTAAAGAGTGAGACTGCTGTTGCTGGCCGTGACCATGAACTGGCTTTGTGTATTGCCACATGATGCCTGTCAACTTTGCCTCGGTATTAGTAAGACTCTATTAAACTCAGTATGTTCTGCAACAATACTCAGAAAAGCTCTGGCATTCAAATGATGCTTGGTTGGTATTATAAGGGGCCAGACATATGCCAAGAAAACACCATTACAGCACCACCACTAGCCTGAAGGCCAGCTAGATTAATGGTGTTGGCACCAAATTCTGACCTTACCATCTGCATGTCAGAGCAGAAATAAACATTCATTAGAGCTGGGGACATTTTTCCAGTGTTCAGCTGTCCAATTTAGGTGAGCTTGTGCCTATTGTATTCTTAGATACTTGCCTTTTGGCAGACAGGAGTGAAACCCTATGTGGGATGTGCTGTTATAGCCCACCCTCAAGGTTCAGTGCATTCTAAGATGATTTTTATGCTCACCAAGTTTCAACCCAAACCAGCCGTTCTTCAGCAGAGCATTTCCGTCTTTAGAGCTGCTGCCCTCTGGATGTTTCTGCATGATTTTGTCTGCAGACTGGTTTTTTTTGCATGAAATTCCCAGGAGATCAGCAGTTTTTGAAATGCCCATCTCATAAAAACAACCACGCCACTAGTCACTGAGATCACACTTTCCTCATTCTGATATTTGATGTGAACATTAGATGAAACCCCCTAAACGGTGTCTACATGATTTCATGCCTTTTTGCTGCTGTGAAATGATTGTCTTATTGGTGTATAAATTCCTTTGTAATGGACAAAAAACGATTTAGACATTTAAAATGTAGACATTTCAGAATAAATTGTCTTACATGGGCCATTGTGCTGAAAATATACTTTACAATGGTTTTAAACATGCTATTCCTCTAGAAAATGTAATGCTCCTAGTAAATTCAAATCACCACCATTTTGTTTTTCCACATAAGGAAACCTCATTGTCTACCTTAATTTGCAACAGGCGACTGTGGTTGCTGAAATGAGTAAACACACTTTAGCGTAATTCCAGCCCAGTTAAAACGAACAACCCAAACAATCACCATTGTCAAACGAATCAAAACCGCCGTTGTCCAAACAGGCTGGAAATGTCAATGCATATCTTCTTCCTAGGAAATAGTGTTGGTGGTATTTTTCGGAGTGGAGTATGTGGTGAGGCTGTGGTCTGCAGGATGCCGCAGTAAATACGTGGGGATTCTGGGGAGGCTCCGCTTTGCAAGAAAGCCCATCTCTATCATTGGTAAGAGTGTGTTCACTGGGTTCATTGTTTAGTATGTTCAACCCACAGGCATTTTCCAAGTGCCTGCATAATTATGTCGTAGTAATGACTGTTTTGCTGCCACTGATTACATTTCCAACCAATTTTTTTTTTCTCTATTTTTACCACAGATTTAATTGTGGTGGTGGCCTCGGTCATTGTTCTTTCAGTAGGATCTAATGGGCAGGTCTTTGCTACCTCTGCCGTCAGGTAATGAGGATCGAGTTTGTTTACAAATATTGCCGAAGAGACTTTTCTTTGATTTTAAAAGATATTTTGCTCTTGGCTTGGCTTGGCTCTTGGTATTGATGATGTGCTTTTTTGTCCATATTTCGGTCCAGAGGCATCCGCTTTTTGCAAATCCTACGAATGTTGCATGTGGATCGTCAGGGAGGAACCTGGAGGCTGCTTGGATCGGTTGTTTTTATCCATCGGCAGGCAAGAGAATCTCTTTCACTACCTTAAAGTGTCACAAAATGCATGTGTTCAACAATACACAGCTTGTAAAACATTTCTATGAAATGACTGTTTCTCAGGAACTGATCACAACTCTCTATATTGGATTCTTGGGTCTGATCTTCTGCTCGTACTTTGTGTACCTGGCAGAAAAAGACGCAGTGGACAGCAATGGTATCACAGAATTTTCCAGCTATGCTGATGCTCTGTGGTGGGGAGTGGTAGGAAAAAAACTTCACAGTCCAAAGCTATGCAACCAATTTCTATTTTCAGAACCGTTCCCAACTCATGCATTTGTTTCCTTTCATGCTTTAGGTGACCGTCACGACTATCGGGTATGGGGACAAAGTTCCACAGACTTGGATAGGAAAAACGATTGGTTCCTGTTTTGCTGTCTTTGCAATGTCATTCTTTGCCCTGCCTGCTGTAAGTCAGATAATCCACAACAACATTGTTTTTTGCAACAAAATCAGTATAATATACACAAAAATGATTTGCAGGGAATTCTAGGTTCAGGCTTTGCCCTGAAAGTCCAACAGAAACAGAGACAAAAGCACTTCAACAGGCAAATTCCTGCAGCTGCCTGTCTTATACAGGTCAGATTAAACAACAGATTAAACCTTCATCCACCTTTTATTTGCTTTGACATGACTGAATTTTATTATTCCTGTTTATTTATTTTTTTATTCCATCTGGTTTCAGACTTCATGGAGGTGTTTTGCAGTAGAAAACCCCGACTCTTCTACCTACAAGATGTTTTTGCGAAAGAAGCCTCTGTTGTCAAGTCAAATGATATCCAATCCCAAAGCTAAAAAAACTGTATGCAGGAAAGATCATTTTTCACCTTCTTGCTTTAGCCCTAACTCTCCCTCTGTTTAGGTCCGAATCAGCAGTTTTAAGTTTATGAAAGAATTAGACACGAAAATGTATTTTATATGGTTAAGCTAATTTTACAAATGATGTTTCAAAATCATATTTAAATATATCCAGATAATGAACAGGACCTCATAATTTGAACAAAAAACAACTAAAACTGATGTAACTTAAATTTCTAGGGTTTTTTGTTTTCGTAAATTTTATTATTTGTATTATTCATATTATTCGTACGTTTATATCGTATTAATCCTGGTGATTTTTCTTTCACTATTGTACAGAGAGACTACTATCAGGTGTCTTTTGTGTCCATCTAAAATCACAAATAATCTAATATCTAGTATTTAAAATTAATTTTAATATGGTATATCTAAAAAAATTAATAAAAAAAGCTGGCCTAGGTCAAATAAGAAAAGAGTCCAATTTTGTTTTAGTAAAATGCTTTTTATGACTGTCCAACATGGAAATAGAAATAGAATATAAAAAAGAAATATATAAAAAATTATGTATAAAAGTATAAAAAACTATAAAGTATAGGCAAAAATAATATTTAAAAAAATACACTATATATTTATACATATATATATATATATGCTATAATTTTTATAATATATAAAAAGTATAAAAGTATAAAAAGTATAAAGTATAAATACAATTACAAGTATACAAATTATGCTGTATATATATATATATATATATATATATATATATATATATATATATATATATATATATATATGTATATGATGACTATATACATCGTTATCAGATTTATATGTTCTGCTGAATAGATTTCAGCACAGTGGTCTGCATGAGTATTTCCTCCTTCTAAACCTTTCCACATTTTGCAGTGTTACAACATCAATCTAATATGGACTAATATACATACTTCCCCAGTTGATAGCACCATGATTCACTGTGATTGTAACACCCTGGACTTTTGTAGTGTATACAGTACTTACATTTAGTATTTCTTTTTGCTTTATTAGATAAAAATGAGGAGAAAGATGAAACCCAGTGAGAAAAACAATGGCCCAAATTCTCCAACAATCCCTGCAATCACCTTCGACTCAGTGTCTGATGATGGCCGTGACCAAAGTCAGGATACAGTGTACAGTACTGAAACATCCGGTAGTATCAGTAGCTTTGTGGATGGTCTTTACACTAATCGGCTAAATCACCTATTTTTTTTTTCTTTTTCTTAGTTTTCACTGTAATTGCCACTCAAATTGTTCAACAATGAAGATCTGCCTCACTTTTCTCCCTCTGTTCTCTGCTCACAGTAAAAGCATTTGCACAGAGAAGATTTGGTGAGCTGCTGTTAGTGTCTGCTGCTGCATGTCTTTGCTGTTAATACCACACTCCTGCCATAAAATCGTGCCAATGTGTGCGTTTGTGGAACCTTCTCTTATGCGTGCTATGTAGTTATTGCTTGAAAACACGTTTTTTTCATGTGTTTATTTGGATCATTTTTGTTCACTTGGCAGCATGATCTGGCCGCATGATATGAAGTTCTTGAAATTTGCATCTGGGGTCAATTCTTTGGACAGACATGGTGAAAAGGTTAGATAAAGCAGAATATGTAATGTGTATTACTCCCTCCCCTTTGTAGAACAACAGCACTCCTGGACCTCAATAACCTCCTTCCAGTTCTCCCCTCCTCCAGGTAATCTGATCTTAGCTATTAGGCCTGTTTACTTCAACCTTAATAGCACTGAAATAACAGTTCATACGGGGAGAGGGAGGAAATACTTATTCTTGACACTTTCCTCCTTTTGTGTGCTATTGTTTTGGACTGAAAGCTCTGACTTATGGCCTTTAAGCATAAAAAAATAATAAAGCGAATTAGAATAGGCCTGCTGTTCTCTGCAATGGTGCAAACACTGTTTTTTGAAAAATAGCAAAGATCTTATTAGATGGTGTGATGTTTTTAGAGCTTCCTGGTTCCTTGGCACCAGTTTGCCAAGACTTGTGCATGTCAGACTGTGATATCTGCCTTCTTACTTCAATCTATGAATGAGTTAATGTGTGTGCATTTGTAGTAAGGCAAAGCTCAGAGTTATTGGAGGTGCAACCACGTCCCCCTTTGGAGAGGAACAATAGTTTTGCTGAAGACCTGGAAATGGAAGCAGAGAGGGACATCTTTCTCATGCCCGTCTCTCATGTGTCAGAGTGAGTATCAACACATGCATCACACCACATTGTGTGGAGAAGCACCACATTGGCCACAAGTCCCAGAGAAATAAAACAATCGCAAACATGACTGATGATCCATGAGTGCTGCTTAGAGCTTAAAAATTGTGTTACGTCATGAACAGGGTTTGTGATTCAGGTAATATTTGTTACTGCATCTAACAAGTGATGACATTTAGACACTGGTGTACTCAATTAATATTTAGTGACCTAGCATACAACAACACAAGTCTGTAATCATGCAATTATTCACAGCAATCATACTCATAGTACAGGCTTCAAAAAGAAATAAAGGAAATAAAAACTCCACTGAGAACATCATGGTTTTTACAGCAAAAACCACAAAGCATTAAACTAATTGTAAAAAAAATGGGAACGATCATAATAGCATGCTGTTAGCAAAGAGCTGGCTGACTAACATGCTAACGAAGCGGAAAGTTTGTAAGGAGCAAAAAAAGGCACAAATTGGTGGAAAAATAAACACAAACAGGCACAAAATTGCCCTGAATTATCAAAACCTTAAACAAAACGCTTTGCAATGTCAGCAAGAAAATAAAATAATAAAAATTAAACTCCACATTACTTTGGCTTAAAATTGTACATGGGACTTTTTGCAGTTGAGACATTTTTTTTAAAGACTCCCAAATGACAGTAGTTTTTTTTTTTTCCTGTTTCTGAAAATGACTCTTTGTGCTGAATTACACAATTAGCTAGCTAGCTATTTAAGGTCACTAATGGTCTGATAGTGTTAGAAGCTAGCAAGCGAAATATACATTTATCTAGGGTGGAAGTGTATAATAAGCCTATAATAAGGCTTATTTGAACCATAGAACATCTCATTTGATTTGTGAAATGCAAAAAGGATGTCATGCACATCTGAAGGTTGAGAAATTAAGTTTTAAGTTGCTAAAATCATGTTGAGTTGGTCAGAATTTGCCAGCTGCAAAAATATGTTCTGTCGTTAGCAGTGATGCCCAAACTAGGATCCGCAGACCAAGACCATGGTGACCTCTGATTTGACCTGCCATGCCATATATCTTCTTCTTCTTCTTTCGGCTTCTTCCATTAGGGGGCGCCACAGTGGATCATCCGTCTCCATACCCCCCTGTCCTCTACATCTGCCTCTTTCAACCCAACTACCTGCATGTCTTCCCTCACCACATCTATAAACCTCCTCTTTGGTCTTCCTCTTTTCCTCCTTCCTGGTGGCTCCATCCTCAGCATTCTCCTACCAATATACCTCATGTACCTTCTCTGCACATGTCCAAACCATCTCAATCTCACCTCCCTCGCTTTGTCTCCAAAACGTCCTACATGCGCTGTCCATGCCATGCCATATATGAGAAGACAAAGAAAGGAAGAGAAAAATCTTTGGAAACAATAAAAAAATAAATAAGAACTAGCTTCATGTCTCTCATTAAAGGGCACTGAACATCTGTATTAGGCGTGAACTCATATCGTAAATTTGACTGTTTCGTATTGTACTATAAGTTTCACTGAACTAGACATTAAAACTGCATTAGTTAAGCAGATTAATAAAGTGCAACCTTTTCTTCACCCATGGCCCTAAATCAAGTTTAATTATTGGCCCTTCATAGTAAAAGCTATGGGCACCTGTAGTTTGTCATCAATCAGATCGATGCTGAAAATGGACCACGTTAATGTAACAAAAACATTGAAGTGCGCTTGAGGCAATGAGGATATAAATAGGTATAATAAGGATTGCATGTTTTGTTCACAATTTTTCATTGCCATTATTGTATTTGCACTGTCCTGTCCTTTAGAGAAGTTTCATAGTAGTGGTAATTTTAATTGCTTATTCCTGACAGTTTTTTCTTGCCTGTCTTTGGTTGACATTAAATCGGTTGTCAGAGCCAAATAAACCTTTCGCAACATTTCCTTGACTTTGAAATGAGGTTTGTGCACAGTAGCCATCTTTATCATCGATTAAAACCTAATTATCTGTTGTTACTATCTATGTCTCAGCAGCCTGATAATTGCCTGAAACTCAGCTAAGATCTGTAAAGCAATTACAGCTTTCACACCTAACAAGCTTTATTCCCCAGGAGAGCACCATCAGTCCTCGTTAAAACTATTTAGGGGTTAAAGATGCAGAAAAAAGGACAGATTTCTGTTGCCTGGAGCCATGCGGTTTCCATGGGTGTGGATTGCCTGCGAGTGGGTTATTAGTTGGACTTCTGCGGCCCATTTGCCATGTAGCGTTTGGAACGGTTCAAGTGTACGCTCCGCTTGCTGTTTGTGTTCCACAGAGACTGTGTATGGCCTTTTCTCCTACAGACACATGAAACAGAGCGTCTCAGTGCTTTTGTGGCACGTGACGTCAGGAGCTATCGCTCTTGCCGACTCTGACGCTTGAATAAATGCAAATGGACTGTAAGAATGTGGCCACTTATATGATGGATTGATGTTTTCACTGGCAGCAGGCGTACTCCACTAGAGGGCAGTGGAGATTTTGTTTTTCACCCAATGCTCCTAAAGAGGTGTGTGCAAACACACCTTTATAATAATATAATAATAATATAATAATGATTAAATACACTTTTATCAATATTAATAAAAATGATTAGGTGAAATATATTTATTGGGTAAATTATTATTATTATTATTATTATTATTATTATTATTATTATTATTATTATTATTAAATCTGAGCCATTACCTTTTAATCACACCTTCCTTCCTAAGGATTGCCCCTCTGTTTACAAATCATTTTTAATATTGCCAGTGTAATTTGTAAAAATGTGCATAGAAATGTGCGTAGAAGTTAATATGATAAGGTTATAAGGTTATAAATGTACCTATATATACTTTTTACAAGAAAAGTAAAGTTCTTAATATTTAGTAATAAAATTTTTTTAAAACAGTGGCCTTCAAATAGTTTCTTATAATATATTAATCTTATAATACAATAATATTCTTTATCTAATTATTTCCATAATGTAAAATAAAATAAGACATCTGATAGCCAGGTACTGATAATACAGAAATATTATTTATTAATGCTCCAGATGGAGAATCAGGATCATGACCTTTAATTACAAATAATAAATGTGAGGAAAAAATCACAGATCATATAAATGTATAACAGCATCTTCATCAACCTCATAAGATTGTATTTTCATACTGAAATCTTTCTTTCCTCATAAATATTTCTCTTTAAATGTAGGTATGGATTTTTTTTCCCTCTCAGATGTTTTATTCGCTTCCACCTTTCCTTCTTAAAGTGCACACATATTACATCTCCTACACAAAAGCTCTCTTGTCATTGCCTGCTTCTGTTTGATCTTTGAAGTTTAATGAGCTTTCACTCATCTCACACTGAGATGCAATGGCAACAGCTGTCTCTCTCCTTTTCTTCTGCTCCTGCTCGCTCCTTCTCTCTTCCTCCCTCTTTCTTTTATTCCTTCTCCTCTCTCTTGGTGGGTGTGATTGCATGTTTATTTGTTTGTGTGCTACGGAGCAGCAGGTCACTCTAAACGGCTTGAAAGTAGTGAGCAAAGAAATATTATTACACGATATCCCTGTGCACTCTTATGGCCTCGTTGGTGCTTGCAATCTTTCTCCTGAGATGACTTTTGACCTTGGCCTGTTAACTTAAGAGGGCAGAGAGGCCCTAAGCCTTCGTCCTCATATCTGCAGCTGAAGCAGCTTGCCTGCACTGGGGGGTGGGGAGAGAACAATGCCATTGCTCAGTTTCTGAGACTCTTATATATGTGTGTGTGTATATATATATATATATATATATATATATATATATATATATATATATATACATATATATATATATATATATATGTATATATATATATATACATATATATATATATATATATATATATATATATATATGTATATATATATATATGTGTGTGTGTGTGTGTGTGTGTGTGTCCGTGTGTGCAGGCACACATTCACATAAGGCATCCTTTACACTAACTTGTCGACATAGGTAAAGTTAAAGAAAATAATTGTAAAAAAAAAAAAACATCGCAGATCAGTTACAAATGATGCTTTTGAGACTCCTGTATGTTTCCCTTTACTTGGAATTCCGTCTGCAATGCTACACAGACTCGACAAAGCAAACCCGTAGCTGATAATATGGTCAAGGTGAAAAGAGATGGAATCTCAGCAGAAGCAGGTGCATGACTGAGTGAGTAAGTGAGTGAAAGCACGAGTGGCCGTCTGCTCCTGCTCCGATCAGCTCCTCTTGCCTTGTGACAGTGGGGTGTGTGGTTTACCAAAGGCTCAAAAGATTGATTTATTCTCAGCAAACAGAGAAGGGTTTCTTGTGGCTGAGGCAGGGCCCGGTCGTCCACTCTAGCCCTAAGACAAAGAGCCATTGTCTGCAGCTCTACACACTCCAACAATGGCCTGATTGACAAGCAGCACTAGTCGTGCTGGGCTCCTGGCCTACGACTGCAATAGGAGCTTTGTTAGAAACACTCTTATCGTAAGAAACAATCACCTCCAGGACTGGTGAGACTTGTGCTGTTCAAAAAAAAGAAAGTAACATTTTGAGCATAAAAGTTAGTGTTAGTGTTGCTATGGTTCATAATAGTAACATAATATTTGGCATTTAACACTTAATTATTTTAGTCTTTTGCAGCACAATAATTTCATTTATATAATGTCAATATTACACACATTAGTAAATAATGGACCATTATTTAAATATTGCATACATTTGCCACATGTCAGTACCATTATTAATATTCAGTGAAGTTATTATTGAGGCAGGGTTAAAAGATTTTCTATCATGCCTTACAATTATTCATGTCGTCATTAGATGATCGAAAAACCAGTTGAATTCAACTGAGCACTTTGTCAATTTGTGGTAGAATTGAAATGAATTCAATAGACATATAATATCAATAGAAACTAGTAGCAAACAACAACAGCACATCATTAAAAAATACTAATATCACAAGGTTTGGCCCTCTGAATATACACCATGAACCCCACGGAGAGTCATCATATGAAAATATTTTTATAGATATACTTGATGTCTTAAATGAAATATGGCAGAAATGATAGCCTTCCTGGAGTTCCTTAATAGAACTGACATAATGTACGGTACTGTCTGGACATAATATGCTCCAGTGTCTAGACTGCTGTGCATGTGTGCCCGTGTGTGTGTTTGTGTGTAAAACCGAACAGGAGTGTGTGAGGCGTGATGAATAGGACAGGATCGTTGGCTCACTTATGCCTCTTCAGCGCGGCTTGCCAGCACAAGTCTCTTTAACAGGGCCGTCACGGCCACCCTTTCTTTCCTCTTTAACAGTAATTGCGTTTCGTTACAGTGTGTCAGGGCTAACAAGAGACCGAGAAGAAACAGAGAGAGAGATCGAGGGAGAAGGGGGAGAAGACAGATACAGATTGAGATAGATAGCAGGATCTGCCATTGCATGTAATTGTAGAAGGCTCACTTGTATGCTGTCAGACAAATGTGTAAAATATTGCATAAATCAGAACTTTATTATTGCTGCAGATAGATAAAGTTCCTGCTTTATTCAATTACATGTAAAATGCTTTTGAAAAAAAAAAAAACACTAGTTAATTTGCTGTATTTTCCCATTCTGGGTTTTGTAAGGGACTTGTAAAAAAATTGGTTCAGGGAACAATATATATTTATATAATACTTTTAACAAGCTTTAAGCTATATACAGTAGAAATAAATATTTGTAACTTGTAATAAATTAGTCCCTATAATTTTATACCCCAAGAAAAAACTGGCTGAACTGATGTTAGGAAGAAAACCTGAGATGAACAATGCTTAAGAGGGGAACCCATCCCAATTACAGCCTAAGGCCATAATCCCCTGCTTAAATATGACTCCAGTAAAAGTAAAAGTACTCCGTTTTCATTTCAACTGAAGTAAAAGTACAAAAGTACTCACCTTTATATGCATATATTAATGGACTGCAAAACTCTTAACAACACAAGACAATGTTTGCTACTCATAAAATACGTATGTAGGAGGCATCAAAAAAAGTATGAAATATTAAATATTTATTTGATTGAGTATTAAGCTGAAGTTTTTCATATTGCTTCTAAATTCTTCCATAATCAAAACTGCCATAATGTCCCATTATACCTACCATTATACCATAATGTCCCATTATACCTTCACTTATCCTGCCATGAAAACCGACTTTTCAATAGACAAGACTCTACAGTGAAAGTATTGATCTATGAAAACTATATTTAAATAATTGATGCAATTCAGCTTCCTATTCTTCTAAATTTCATAAATTTTCAAGAGAGTTTTCTATAGTTACAGACACACTGTACTCCACACACACTCTCACCAGAGCTGTATGATTGCACATTTAACACATTTTAAAACTGGACACTTCACAAGGTTTGGCGTAAAGTGTAGGATTTTTTACAAAAAAAAAGTAGTGAAGTAAAGTTTTACTAAAATGCAAAACTTCTATAAAGTACAGATACTTAACTAAGTAAAAAAAAAGACTTACTGCTAACGATTTTAAAATACTAAAACTCCATAAGGCCATGCTCACAATTACAAAAATATTATAGTTATATATAATAAAAATAATATAATAGTTATAAGTTGGTGGGGAGTTCCTGCCGCAAGTGGAGGAGTTTAAGTATCTTGGGGTTTTGTTCACGAGTGAGGGAAGGGTGGAACGGGAGATTGACAGACGGATCGGTGCAGCTTCTGCAGTAATGCGGTCGATGTACCGGTCTGTCGTGGTGAAGAAAGAGCTGAGCCGCAAGGCGAAACTTTCGATTTACCGGTCAATCTACGTTCCTACTCTCACCTATGGTCATGAGCTCTGGGTCATGACCGAAAGGACAAGATCCCGGATACAGGCGGCCGAAATGTGCTTCCTCCGCAGGGTGGCTGGGCGATCCCTTAGAGATAGGGTGAGAAGCTTAGTCACTCGGGAGGAGCTCGGAGTAGATCCGCTGCTCCTCCACATCGAGAGGGGTCAGCTGAGGTGGCTCGGGCATCTGTTCCGGATGCCTCCTGGACGCCTTCCTGGGAAGGTGTTCCGGGCGCGTCCCACTGGGAGGAGACCCCGGGGAAGACCTAGGACACGCTGGAGAGACTATGTCTCCCGGCTGGCCTGGGAACGCCTTGGTGTCCCCCCGGAAGAGCTGGAAGAAGTGTCTAGGGAGAGGGAAGTCTGGGCATCTTTGCTTAGACTGCTGCCCCCGCGACCCGGCATCGGATAAGCGGGAGAAGATGGATGGATGGATGGATAATAGTTATAAATAAAATATTTATTTTCTTAAAGACAAAAAATAATATTATAGTTATATTTATACACCTAAATTTTTACATAACTGGATGTACAGCTATGAATGTAAATCCTCTGCTTGGTCTTTCTCCAAACCAATGTCTCGCCAAGATCATCTCCTATTATTTATCCCATGTATACAGCATACATTTCATCAAAAGTTTAACGTTTGTAATAAATCGTGGAGTATGATTTTTGATTCCCTGACCTAACCTAACTACTTACTCGTAGTCTCTTTTTTCTTTTTTTGTATTTATACATTGTGTTGTGTATATACTATATACTGTATTATGTTTATTTTTTTCTTTACATATTTGCACATTTCTTTTTCTTTGCTGCTGTAACAGAGAAATTTCCCCACTTTGGGACGAATAAAGGTGTATCTTATCTTATCTTATCTTATCTTATCTTATCTTATCTTATCTTATCTTATCTTATCTTATCTTATCTTAATGCAAGCAGTTTGTCTCATAGAAAAGCCAGTGGCACGGATTTAACTAAAACCAAACAGTGCTTGTGAATTTGGCATCTATTTCTTGTTTTGTCCATCGACAGCTTCTGGAGCATGACTTAAGAAGAGGTTATTGTTGTCTGTGTTGTTTAGTAAAATGCTACTTTTGCTATGTCATATGCACTGTGGTTGATCTGCGAAATGACGCATAACAAAGAACAAACCTTTTCTGCATTTCTGATCTTGAGCAATGTTAACGTAGTTATAAATAGCTGTAGTTATTTATAGCCGTATATGAAGATGTGCCAAATGACAGTTTGTTGCCAGGTTCTGGGAGCACAGGGGGAGCAGGTTTGGGCGTTTATTCATGTTGTAATCCAGCGCTGTGGCGCTCCGTCTGAACCGTAATAAGGATATTTAATACTGGGTGTACTAGTCTGGCCCTTTGATGATCAGGATGAAAGAAAGCTTTGCTTGACTGAAGCCATGGGGACCCCTGGTTCGATGGGCGTGTGTGTGTGTGTGTGTGTGTGTGTGTGTGTGTGTGTATGTATTTTTGTGATGTACTTCAGCAAGCCGGACGTTATGACCTGTGGTCCTTCAGTACCTGTCGTCTAGTCAATGATTATCAGGCTGCCTGAGGATCGCATGTGCTTATCTAGCGCTGGACACTTATAAAAACGTCATGGAGGCATTTGAGCCGAGGGCAGACGAGTGGGACGATGTTTGGGCTAGCGTGTTTTATTGAGCAGAAGCCCCAACCCCCCCTCATATCCCTCCAGACTGAGGCTAATCGCTGTGCTGTTCCCCTTTTGCTGCAGGGGGGCTATTCTTAGTGCCTCCAGCCTTTTAGTGCCCCAGCGCTGCCCTCCCAAAGCCTGCGGCGCAACACAGCCACACAAAAGCACTTCAACTTTTGACTCAGAGCAGCGAGGACAAGAGTGCACTCTGACACGGCTAAGGGTGGGGGAGGGGCAGTGTTTGTGTGTGTGTGTGTGTGTGTGTGTGTGTGTGTGTGTGTGTGTGTGTGTGTGTGTGTGTGTGTGTGTGTCTGTTTGAAAGGGGGGTGCTATAGTAACAGACCCTCATCACGTGATATCTATTCTAGGCCACAAAGCATTTTCAGGACATTTTTATTGCTTAATTCTGGCATATTCGTGCAGATTTATTAATTTTTTTGCTGAGCACAGCAGTGTGTAGTCCAGATTCCAGCCTGATGATGTAAATTGTTTGTCATTAAAACTTCACAGTGAGGACTGTATTGGTTTTTTTCGTGTGTGGAAAGAGGAGATAAAAGAAAGTGACGTCTATTCATTCGTTGTTCCCTCATGTTTGCGGAAAAGCGTTCGTTCACATCTCTGTGTTGTCTAACGCCCTCTCTATGGGTTTTATAACCGCACAGCTGTGTGTTTGTTCGTTTTTGTGTCTGTGTGTGAGTGTGTGTGTGTTTGCATGTCCCGGGTGCTGCTCCAGGCTAATGTCTCTAACTTTATCTTGATGATAAGATTAACGAGGAACTCCAGAACCTGATTGCTTTCCTTCCTGTTTATCTGGTCCCGATAACGGTCCGATTAGCTCTGTTGAAGAGTCACATGAATACCACTTCCAGAAAAAAAAACACTCAGATATATAAAATATTCAATATTATAAATAATACTCGTGGGTTGCTATGTATGACCAAACTCTGCATTTTGAAAGTCAGGCAGATGCCGGAGGTTGTGTGACGTTATCACTCAGTCTGAGCAAGCCATGCAGAAAATCCCTTTCTGTCACTTCAACTTGTTTACTTCCCCTGTATCCTTGTTAATGCAGAAGAGTTTACCATAATACGGTTCGAAATCAGAGCCAGGTTTTTCTCAAGTTCATGTTCATTCTGCCATGCAAAAGAAGAAAAACAACGCAACTACGACATCAGTTCAGTGTTCAACGTATGACACCTTGTCATGTTGAACACACCCTGCACATGTGATGTAGGTGGGCAGGCTGTTCAGAGCAGGGTGTTGATGGCAGTAATGGAGTGGCTGTTTCCTGTCCCACGCTGCACCCCTTTGATCTTTATTTGCTGTGCTTGTGACTGTCATTGTTGCAAGCACAACATCCGTTAGCATCCACGCAATCAAGCGATCAAACGCACATGTCGTGACTTGCAAATGACTCCAGGAGATCATAGCGTGACAGTTTGGGCTTGATGGCTTCTCCGTCATGTTTATGGGACATGCTCATTAGACTTGTGGACATTTTGTCCTATAATAGCAGTGTATTATTATTATTATTATAAAATTGACTTGATTTAACCTGGTGAGCTCTAATTGTTTACTAATCTTTGCAGATGTTTACTTCTTTGGTTTCTCATTTGCTGTTCCAGACATTCTCTGGTTTGTTCACATCTGTCTGCTACTGATATCAGCCCCTGGAAGAGAGACTACTATTGCTGATTGTCTCTTACTTGCTTTATCAGTTCCAGGAGATCTCATTCTCCTCTTTTTTTTCCACATAGATTCTTGCCAGTGTCTGCCATTAGCCAGGCTTTGTGCCAGCACCAAAGGCAGATGGTGACCCTCATGGGGTCATGAGACTAGCGTTGCTATGCTGGTAGTCAGGGATGGGGAAAGGAAGTGGTGCTGTCCCCTAGACAGATGGGTCGGTTCCCATGTTCTTCTTCCCCCCGATCTCTCTCACTCTATCACTCTGTCTCTCTCACTCTCCCACGCACATAAATACTCTGAGCGCCATTTGCCAATCCACTGGAATGACAAGCGTCCGATTCCAGAGCATAATGATCTTGAGGTTGTCATCTGTGGAGGCCTATTTAAAGGCGGTAGGGTCATCATAACGTTGTCAGTGGCAGAGCTGTATCCCACAGTGATGGCATGCTTTGTATTGTCTTCGTGTTAGTCACTGTCTTTGTGACTCAGAATGAAGACTCAATAGTCCAAAGACAGTTACGTAATGCGTATCTTGTCCAACCGTGGAATGTAAAAAATGGGCCATGGGTGGTGTTTGGAATAATTGCACTCCACTCAAGGACAGCTTGTTAACCTAACCAAACTTAGCTATCCCTATCAGCAAGGGTTTTTTTCTGGTAAAACTACAGCTATGAAAATATAATAGTGTTATTAGGGTTTTATTTTAAAATGACCATCTGTCCATGCATGCCTTTACTGGAGGTCTAATATTAACTAAATCTGGTTGCTAAGAAGGGTGCGAGATCTCATCCTGAAGTGGCTACGAGCTATTTATTTGTGTTGCCTGGAGCTGTGCATATGCTATGCTCCATTGTCTTAGAGTCAACTAAAAACCTTTAGGCAGCTATGGAAATTAAGTCACTGATGTCTTACAAACTGCAACCTGCTTGATGCTAATTCCTTACTTTGCATATTTCTTCTAATTGGTATAAAGAAAAGTGGAAGCATCGATGTGACAAAACAACACAAATAAAGACAGCAGAAATGCACATAGACCAACAAAGATACATGTATACATGGCCTATCGAGATAAAAATGGAATTTTCCATTTCATTAAAGGGCTTCTTTATACAGGTTTAAAACAGGTTATCTATCTTTGTAGAAACAGGTTATCTACAAACAGGTTATCTACAAGCAGGTCATCCACAGGGAGCAAGCCTTACATCAGTATATACACACATTCACACACAACCCTTTTTTTTTTTTTTTTTTTTACAAAAAAACCCTCCACTGCTGACAACTTGAGGGTTGTGTTTAGTACATGTCCTGGTCACAACCCCTACCTGTGTCATTACCTCGGCTCATCAGCATTAAAGGCCTCCATATTGAATCCTC
Organism: Silurus aristotelis; assembly: GCF_946808225.1. Taxonomy (NCBI): domain Eukaryota; kingdom Metazoa; phylum Chordata; class Actinopteri; order Siluriformes; family Siluridae; genus Silurus; species Silurus aristotelis. The sequence continues at coordinate 4,196,339 of NC_139582.1, read as the reverse complement.
CAAGCTGCACCTGAGGGCCTTTCCCAAGCCAAGGAGGATTGTTTTGCAAATGGTGTAGCATGTCTTGTGTCAAGAGTGCATTCGGTGCTTTGGAACTATTATCTGCATGATGCCAGTGGCGCTTTACAGCCTTATTGTCTTCCTGGCTTTTTCTGGAAGTTGTAAAGGACCCAAGCCATGCATTAGTCTGGCACTATTTCAAACACACTCTCCAAAGCATGAGTATAATTCTTTCATTCTGTCCTTTTTATGCACTCAAGGACTCTACAGCTTTTAGAATCTCATTTCATCCTACAGTCTGATGTCTAACTGTAATGTATCTTTCTCCTCTTCTCTTCCACATCCTTATGGTCACCTATTAATACACAGGTTGCGAGAAACTCACCGGGCAGCTATTAAAGTGATCCAGAGAATGCGCTATTTTGTGGCCAAAAAAAGATTCCAGGTAAGAATTACCGGTGTGTTTTTTTGTGTGGTTTTTTTATTATGCCAATACATTTTATCCTGGAATCAGAACTCCCCGTGCAGTGATGCCGCAGGCAGGTAACATTATATCTTATGCTGAGCTCTTAACTGTGGGATTTCAGTGTTAAGGTCAGATTGCTTATCACTATAATGTGAGTAATTACGAACTGTAATTGCGTCTCCATGAGGAGTTCCAATGTAATTGAGGTTTAATGTCTCTCCCGGTGCCTGTTGCAGCGCTGGCCTCATGCTAAAAGGTCTTTATCCGCTGCACAATTCCTGGCAACAGAAAATTGCTTTTTTTTTTCCTTTATGTATTTTTTCCAGCAGCTCAAAATTACCACCAACTAGATGGAAGTACCAGTATAAAACTTGATGTTTTAAAGGCAGCACTTCCTCAAATGCTTAACTCTTAAGACCAGCTAACTATCAGTTCTACCAGGAAGTGGTACTGCAACAACATGCTTAAGGTCTAGTTAACTAATAATAGATTACTACAAGGCTAGTGATTAGGTCTAGAATGACAGATATCCACATTTGCCGATGTTCAAAAAGACAAAGTTAATATTATATTTAAATTTATGCACACGTTTTTTTACAGCTGGATGTACAGCTATCAATGTAAATCCTCTGCTTCATCTTTTTCATATGCAATGTCTTGTCAATATCGTCTCCTATTAGTTAGCCCACGTATACATTAGCAAATATTTCAACATTTCGAATAGATGATGGAGTATGATTCTGATTCCCTGGCATATGTTAATGCAAGTTGTTTGTACCACTGGCATGAATTTAACTAATATCAAAAAGTGCTTGTGAATGTGGCCTTAAGCGTTCATTATTTCTAATTATTTGAGGCATATAGCAATAGTTATTGATCTCCTCTGTATCTACTGAAATATAATAAAAGGTCTAATAGTAACTGCTAAACGCATTTATTCATTTGTTCATTCTCTGATACATCCACTCAGTAGCCTGAAACCATACACATACAGGTCAGTTTCAGTTCACATTAGAATGAAACATCAGAATGGGGGGAAAATATGATCTCAGCGACTGTGACTGTTGATTCGTTGGTGCCAGGCAGGCCAGTTTGAGTAGTTCAGATACTGGTGATTTCCAGGGATTTTCATGTAGATCAATATCGAGATTGCTGTAAAAATATGAGTGAGCGAAAGTTCTGTGGGTGAAAACAACTTGTTAAAGAGAGAGGTTAAAGGAGAAGAAAAATATTGATTTGAACTGACAGAAAGGCTACAGTGATTCAAGTAAACACTCTTTAAAACCATGAAAATTTGAAATTCATAAAAGTACTTTAAGGTGGATTGCTACAACAGCAGAGTACCATATAACAGGCCTTGTCTGTTTTCTGATCTTTTAATATACACCAACCAGGCATAACATTATGACATTATAACATTTTGACAGGTGAAGTGAACGACACTGATTTCCTCTTCATCATGGCACTTGTTAGTGGGTGGGATACATTAGTAAGTGAACATTTTGTCCTCAAAGTTGATGTGTTAGAAGCAGAAAAAATGGGCAAGCATAAAGATTTGAGTGAGTTTGAGGAGGGCCAAATTGTAATGGCTAGACGACTGGGTCAGAGCATCTCCAAAACTGCAGCTCTTGTGCGCTGTTCCCAGTCTACTGTGGTCATTATCTATTAAATATGCTCCAATTAAGGAACAGTGGTAAACTGGTGACAGGGTTGTGGGCGGCCGAGGCAACAGACGAGCAAATTGCTGAAGTTAATGGTGTAAATGCTTAAAGGGGTCAGAACTGTTTTGGCAGCAAAAGGGGGACCAACACAATATTAGGCAGGTGGTCATAATGTTATGCCTGATCAGTGGTCATAGATTTAGGCCCGATTGGTGTAGGTGTACTTAATAAAGTTGGTTAGATTACATTAGATTAAATTAAATTAGATTAGATTAGATTAGATTAGATTAGATTAGATTAGATTAGATTAGATTTAACTTCATTGCCATCATGCAGAGTACAAGTACAGGGTCTATGAAATGCAGTTAGCATCTAGCTATGTGCAAATAACAATGTATATAAATTATAATAATTTTAATATGTATGTAAATAAAAAAAAAAAAAGTTACTGAGTTGGATGTAGAGATCAATGTTTATTGTTTAGTAGTAAATGTGTGTAGAAACTGTAGAACATTGAAAGATATTTGTTAAGGTATTAACAATATTATTAAGAGTAATTAAGAGTAGAAAAATATACAGTTTTATTTTTTTATCAAACACTTTGAGTTTGTTAGAGTCACAAATCAAGCCAAGCAAATATTTTTTAGGTCATATATGTAGGTTCTAGTTTGTAGTAACATACTGTATTATATTTAGCTACACACACATCTATGTTGACATCGGGTCTCCATCCTACACACTTTTCCCCCTTCTTGCATTAGACGCTCGACACTGCTCCGTTTTTTTTTTTTTTCTGTTCCGCTTTCTATCTTTGTCCTCCTTTCCTCTGCGTCCTTTCATTTGCCTTTGGCTTACCACACTTACGTGTCTCTGAAATCCTCACCCTCACCCCTCCTCCTCTCCACCTCTCACACTCTTGTGACACCAAACACATAATCATGACCGCGTGTCAGACATTGGCGGTCAGTTTCGGCGTCTCAACTCATGACTCATGTTTGCTCGACTCTGAACACATTTACTCCCATCTTAATTGGGAGATCTTTCACCAGAGACGTGTGAACGTTTGCATGTTTCTCTCGTTAGAGTAACCGAAGCCTCGTAACAAGCACGTGACTCGCCACATTCTACAAATGCTTCTTTGTGTCATCAAATAAAGTCAAACAGCTGAGGGTGTTAGAGTGCAGGTCTAATCAGGTTCAAAAGCAAGGAATCAGTGCTTAAGTGCTTGGACAATATGGACGTTTGGCGTCGGCACACGTGGGTGGTTTTTCTTCAAAGCGAAACTCGAAGCAAAGTGCTCTTAGTGCTCTGTGATCTGCAGCAGGATACAGTGAGGTGATGAGAGTTTATATAAAGTTCAGAATGATGCAGTGATTTACTATTTCAGCATGCGGTTGTTGGGTAGTTTTTAGTGCCTGTATGGCATATATTTTTGTATTCCAGGGGTTTTAATTATAACTTTTAAGTTAAGGAAAGATGAAAAGAAACACAGCACTGACTACATTTGTGTGCTTACAGCAAGCACGTAAACCATATGATGTCAGAGATGTGATTGAGCAATACTCTCAAGGCCATGTCAACCTCATGGTGCGCATCAAGGAGCTGCAGAGAAGGTGGGATATTGCACTTCATTTGATAAAATAAATGCTCCAAATCTAAAGACGTTTTATTCATGTAATATATATTTCCTTCTGTATGAACTATTAGAGCACTGGATAGTTCAGACTAATTAATCTTCTTCATCTGCCTTCCATAGACTGGATCAGAGTTTGGGGAAAATGTCCTTGTTCCAGACAAGTTCAGGTAAATTAAATCAGCAATTTTTAAAGGAGCGATTGTAACTAAGACTTTCTGTATAACACTAATAGATGCAGAAAGAATGCAAATGCGATCCTTATGTCATAGTGGTATATCAGAGGATAATATGTTACGTTTTGCTGGTGTTTGTTCATTATTTTGTCTGCATTCTGTATTCTTTTTACTTTCAAGAACGAGCTAAAGATCGAGGCACGAATACAATTGGTTCCAGACTCAAAAGGATGGAGGACAAGGTAAGCCCTTGCATTTTTCTTTTCAGATTAGGGTTCTAAATTTAGCCCTAGTGGCCGTTTTTTGTGCCTCTGGAAAACATGGTGGGAAAGTCATTTTTTTCTTTTCATTTTGAAGTAACTTGTACTTGAAATACTTGAAATACTGCCATCTTTGGCTAAATGCCTTCAAATCGCTTCACAGATTTTGACATTGTGATGCTGATTCACTGACCTTTAATGAAGACAATAAAGAGATTTTCTGAAGTATTAGTAAGCATTCCTCAGGCATGGCTTCACACAGTTTGGTAGGGGAAGTGAAACACGTATTGTTGCCATTCATTTGAATGTCACATTTTTAACTCTGGAGTGCTAAAGAGTACTGTAATCAGTGATGCTTGCTGATAAGGATGTGTAGTCACATGACTAATTCCATGACAGTTTTTACATAAAGATATTCTGAACCAGAAGCTAAAGATTAGGTGATGGAATGACATTAACTGGGAACATTAAAAATTATTTCGCTTGAAGGTCCTTACAAAAATACCAAGATGCGTGTGTGTGTGTGTGTGTGTGTGTGTGTGTGTGTGTGTGTGTGTGTGTGTGTGTGTGTGTGTGTGTGTGTGTGTGTGTGTGTGTGTGTGCGTGTGTGGCCTCTTAACTGACTTGACTGACAGCCAGGGACTCAGGAGCTTTACAAACACTCTCTATGCTCCTGTTCATTTGCCACTCTGGCCCTAAATCCCTTTACAAACACTTTTTTTATCCCAGACATGAACTCCGGGGAAAACACACACTTACTGACGTACTTCTCCCCCTCCTTCTGTCTGCACTGCACTCCCAATCTGTGTCTCATACATTCTCTTTACCTCTGTACAGCTAGACATCTTTCTGTATACTTTTCTGACCCTCTAAATGCACATGATTAACACAAATACCAAGAAGTAGCATTAATAAAAGTATTACTTAGTCATGGTCTTTAACTCGAGTAATAAAATAATTTCCTTCTGCAATGAGCTCATTCGTTTTGTATATCAAGCTCACTGGATTGTTTTCAGTGCAAATTCATTTTATAATGATTTTTTATTTCTTTTCACTCAGTCAGATGTGTTTGCGCTCTATTTCTTTCTCCATACTAAGTATTTTTTGTGTTGCCACGCTGACAACGATGACTGCCTCCAGTGATGACAGGATAACCCGCCCCATAATCTATTGCTCTTCTTCCCATAGTACATTGGTAAACAGGAAGCAGACAGTGTGTGACATAAACAGGAACAAATAGCTGGAGCTTTTTAGGCACACAGGCGCCTGAGGCATTCCTCTGACTCTCTGGTTGTATTCTGCCCTGCCACCCACTGTGAACTCAGGCACTGCAGTATGTGGGACAAAGACATATTGCACAACATATCACACTCGTGTTATGTAAGCTGTATGAACAAAAAAAAAACGTACGTCCTGTACAAAGATATAAGGTGTATATATACAGTGAGGAAAATAAGTATTTGAACACCCTGCTATTTTGCAGGTTCTCCCACTTAGAAATCATGGAGGGGTCTAAAATTGTCATCCTAGGTGCATGTCCACTGTGAGAGACATAATCTAAAAAAAAAAAATCCAGAAATCACAATGTATGATTTTTTAACTATTTATTTGTATGATACAGCTGCAAATAAGTATTTGAACACCTGAGAAAGTCAATGTTAATATTTGGTACAGGAGCCTTTGTTTACAATTACAGAGGTCAAACATTTCCTGTAGTTTTTCACCAGGTTTGCACACACTGCAGGAGGAATTTTGGCCCACTCCTCCACACAGATCTTCTCTAGATCAGTCAGGTTTCTGGCCTGTCGCTGAGAAACACGGAGTTTAAGCTCCCTCCAAAGATTCTCTATTGGGTTTAGGTATGGAGACTGGCTAGGCCACGCCAGAACCTTGATATGCTTCTTACAGAGCCACTCCTTGGTTATCCTGGCTGTGTGCTTCGGGTCATTGTCATGTTGGAAGACCCAGCCTTGACCCATCTTCAACTGCTCTAACTGAGGGAAGGAGGTTGTTCCCCAAAATCTCGCAATACATGGCCTCATCCTCCCAATACATCCGCAATACATCCTCTCCTTAATACAGTGCAGTCGCCCTGTCCCATGTGCAGAAAAACACCCCCAAAGCATGATGCTACCACCCCCATGCTTCACAGTAGGGATGGTGTTCTTGGGATGGTGCTCATCATTCTTCTTCCTCCAAACACGTTTAGTGGAATTATGACCCAAAAGTTCTATTTTGGTCTCATCTGACCGCATGACTTTCTCCCATGACTCCTCTGGATTATCCAAATGGTCATTGGCAAATTTAAGACGTGCCTGGACATGTGCTGGTTTAAGCAGGGGAACCTTCCGTGCCATGCATGATTTCAAAGCATGACGTCTTAGTGTATTACCAACAGTAACCTTGGAAACGGTGGTCCCAGCTCTTTTCAGGTCATTGACCAGCTCCTCCCGTGTAGTCCTGGGCTGATTTCTCACCTTCCTTAGGATCATTGAGACCCCACGAGGTGGGATCTTGCATGGAGCCCCAGTCCGAGGGAGATTGACAGTCATGTTTAGCTTCTTCCATTTTCTAATGATCGCTCCAACAGTGGACCTTTTTTCACCAAGCTGCTTGGCAATTTCCCCGTAGCCCTTTCCAGCCTTGTGGAGGTGTACAATTTTGTCTCTAGTGTCTTTGGACAGCTCTTTGGCCTTGGCCATGTTAGTAGTTGGATTCTTACTGATTGTATGGGGTGGACAGGTGTCTTTATGCAGCTAACGACCTCAAACAGGTGCATCTAATTTAGGATAATAAATGTAGTGTAGGTGGACATTTTAAAGGCAGACTAACAGGTCTTTGAGGGTCAGAATTCTAGCTGAAAGACAGGTGTTCAAATACTTATTTGCAGCTGTATCATACAAATAAATAGTTTAAAAATCATATATTGTGATTTCTGGATTTTTTTTTTAGATTATGTCTCTCACAGTGGACATGCACCTACGATGACAATTTCAGACCCCTCCATGATTTCTAAGTGGGAGAACTTGCAAAATAGCAGCGTGTTCAAATACTTATTTTCCTCACTGTATATATATATATATATATATATATATATATATATATATATATATATATATATATATATATATATATATATATATATACCTTATATCTTTGTACAGGACGTACGGTTTTTTTGTTGTTCATACAGCTTACATAACACGAGTGTGATATGTTGTGCAATATGTATGTATATATATATATATATATATATATATATATATATATATATATATATATATATATATATAGATACTATATATTAATATATATATATATATATATATATATATATATATATATATATATATATATATATATATATATATATATATAGTATCTTTATGCATGTTTATGTGCAACAAACGGTAAAAGTTAAAATCACACATAAGTTAAACTGAATACTGGAAGAAAGTTTTGTGGGTAGATGAGTCCAAACTGGACAAAAATCTGTGAGAACATGAAAGATGATGTGGCTGCCTCACATCCACAGTCACCCATGTAGGTGTAAACTTAATGGTTTTGGGGTTCTTTTGGAGCAGGGAAGGTTGGAGACTTTGTGAAAGTGAAAGGAAAACTAAACCAACATGGCTACCACTACATACTTCAACTCACACCATGCAGCTCCATCTGGACTGCAGCTAATTGGAACTGACTTCATCATACAACAAGACAAAGAGTCGAAGTGTCCTTCCAAGCCCTGTAAGCGTTATTTAGTGGGCTGAAGTGTTATCTATTATAGAATGGCCTGAAGAGTCACTGCACCTGAATTACAGCTCTAGGATGAACTGGATCTCAAGGTCAGGAAGAACTCTCCAACCAGCAGAAATAAATTTCCCAGATGCCAAGATTGTGTAAAGCCGTTATTCATGCTAAGAAAGGATTTTTTTTAAAGACAATAAAGATTAACGGGTTTGTACGCTTTTCTATTGACATCTTTTATATATTTGTATTAGTGATGTTAGGATGTATTTGTTTGGTCAAAGTGACTCTTCATACTATTACATTTCCTGGTTTGTTGCATATAAAAAAAAGAATCAAAAATGGTAAAAGACGGTGTTTTCAAACACACACACACACACACACACACACACACACACACACACACACACTAACACACACACACACTAACACACACACACGCACGCACGTGAATTGAATAAATGGGGTACTAAAACAAATTTTATGACCCAGTAGTCACTTGCTGTTCCTACAGTATTATAAATATATTGGGTTTGAACATGAGCTTGAAACTATTACCCATACCCACAGGAACACACTCACTCGTTTAAAGACGGATAGGGAGCACAATTCAAGCTTCCTACTTTTTTCAAACAATTGTTCAAAGTCGGTAATCATGCCGTGCCCCTTCCGAATAACACGAACAGTAAACAAAAGAACTGCACTTTACCCTATGAGGACTTTTTCATTTAAATCCACGAATACAAAACCTTCTTTCATTTGTCTCTTTGTATGATTGATTTTTTTGTTGAAAAAATGAATTATAATGAAAGTTGTTTTTTTATTTATCATTGCTTTCTCGGTTTAAATGTGCTATTAACACAAATCTGTTTTAACAATGAACTGCAAAAATAAATTCAGACACCTAATAATGTGAAGTGGCAACAGTGGCAGCTCCCTGAGGTGACCTGAGGAAAAATGCTCACGGGGAACTCTTATAGAGTGCAAATCCGAGTCATTAATCTTCCACAACTGTTTGCTATAAAGTCAAACAGTACAGAGTGTGTTAAAAGGATGTTCATTGTAAACATGAGCAGAATTCCTAGCTTTAAATCTATGGAGAAGAATCAGTGTTGGCCCATTTATACCAGCTAGACCTTTCTCTGTAACATACTTGTGCATTATTCTACATTATTTTGAATCTTTGATCTCAAATATAACATGCTAAAATGTCTAACATTTTTCTAACAAAGTATGGTGCAGCAGACACTTTTTGCACTAGCCTCCCCATGGACCAAAGAATGAGAAAAAGAAAAGTAACAAATAACTGTGCTGCATCTATTTTGCCGTTTCTGATAAACATAAACCAAAAAAGGGCAGATGCAACCTGGGGTCAAGCAGGGAGGCTGAAAGCTTGCATTTTCTTCCTGTGAGAACCGATGTTCATGATATGTCACAGGGCAGCTGAACACATTCAGAGGAAAGTAGTAAATGTCAGCTGGGGCATACATGAGCACACATATGTCTTTGTTTCACTGTGTGTCACTCTGATTGACAAGAAGGAGTGTAGCAACTTACCTACTTGACTCCTTTGGCTCCCATGTGCCTTTCAAGGTCATTTATATGAAACAGTCTAATGAAAAAGAAGTTCATATTTGAATTTATCATGACTGGTGGAATTTCTGGATATTGTTCACACATGCCTTTTTCTTTGCATGATAATGATGTAGCATGCATTTGTGCATGACATGTTCTTAGACAATGATTTCTGGAGGGGTTAATGAGCCAATGCAGTGATTTCCATTACACAATCATGACTGTTTTAAATGATATATAACCCTGAGAGCCTGAAAATTATGGGCATCCAATATTGATTTTCACTCTTGTCCTTTTCACAGCTTGGTAAAGCTCTGCCCATATTTCCTTCCGCCTTTTTAAGATACACTATTTATACACAATTAATCATCTTACTGACCTGTTGTCAATTAACCTAATTAGTTGCAAAATATTTCTTCAGCTGTTTAATTTTAACAACACTTACTTTTTCTAGTCCTTTGTTGCACCGTCGCAACGTTTTTGAGACGTGTTGCATCCATCAAATTCAAATGACATTATTTTTGCCCTGAAATCGTACATTTCCTCAGTTTAAACATTTGATTTGTTTTCTATCTTCTATTGTGAATAGAATATTAGTTTACGAGATTATCAAATCGACGCATTCTATATTTGTATGTACATTTTACAAAGTGTCCCAACCTTATTCGGAATTGGTGTTTATATATATATATATATATATATATATATATATATATATATATATATATATATATATATATATATATATATATAAATATATAAACATATTTACGAAGCAATATTAGTACAGGATTTGTGTAATGCACAATTTTATAAAGAGAATATGGAGTATATACATTTGCAATAATGAATTTGTACTTTGTAGTTATACGCAGTGTATATATTATCTTCTATATTTGTGCTTAAATACCTTGTGGTATGCAATTTTGATACACGTATAATGATCGGCTTTAGCATACGTGATTATAAGAATTCAATGCAATGGCAGATCTGAAGCATGTCAGCCCTCAGCTGTAAACCATTATATCCAGCCGTCTCATTCCACTCCATTTGAGTTGCGTTTTGCCTCTCCCTGGTTAGAAGGGTGTATATTTGTATATGTGTGTCGACATGGGAGAGCTTGTACATGTTTACATGTGGAATCCCATGCCATGTGCTGCATGGCTTCGTGTGTTTGTGAATGTGTTTGCAAGTGTATGCCTTAACGCTACCTCGGTATAAACTATGTCGTTGCTCAGAGACACTCATCTGGTAAATATATCGCTGCTTCATGTCTGGACGAATGAATTAATCAGAAAAGAAGGCACAGTTGCATTTTATCTTATCTTTAAGATTCTAAATAATACATGATAAATAGATGTACATGATGATGTGCAACTGAAATGGGATCTATGTTACGATAATCAAATTTTAGTAGATTACATTCCTGGGAAAATAACCATCTGGGAAATTTAGCAAAACTATCATTCACTGGAAGTTCATGAATAATTCAAAATAACCATACCTAACACAGCAAATAAAATCGCATGACTTTATAAAGTTGTTAGATTGATACTGAGAAAACAATGAAAGAAAATAACCTTATCGAACTACAAGCGTTTCTGTTCCTGCAGCATGAACGTAATAAAAAAAAAAAAAGATGGCATTTTGACATTGTCATTCTGTTTCCTGAGCTCACAATGACCCATTTAATTAATATTCTTAGAGCATTTCCTGTTTTAGACTATTTTTATTTGTATAGCACCTAAAACCATGTCCGAATGTAGCTGTATCCAAACCCGGATGCAGATCCATATTTAGATCCCTAATTAGCAAAACCAGAGGTAACAATGGCAAAGAAAAACTCCCTGAAATGACATGAGGGAAAAAAACCTAGAGGCTTTTGGGTGACATTATAAATCATAAATCTTCTATAGTTGCATTTCATAATGTCAAACCGTGCAAAAGACGTTGAAAGTATGAGCTTATTGTAAATAGGAGTTGTTTTTTTAATTACACCAGCATCTTTTAGGCAGAAATCTCTGGCATCCTGTGGAGATACATTTACATTTATAGCATTTGGCAGATGGCTTTATCCAGAGCGACTTACATTTATCACATTTATTCAACTGAGCAGATATGGGGTAAAGGACTGTGCTTAGGGGCCCAAAAATGGCAGATTGGTGTGACTGGGATTTGAATTCATGATCTTCAGATCCAAAGTCCAATGCCTTAACCGCTAAGCTATTTCTTCCTCTATGCATCTACTAAACCAGAGGGAGTTTTGGGAATAAACTTGAGAAGTGCAAATGTAAATTGAGTGTCTATGAGAGACCATCTCCAATCACAATGCTTAATGATTAGATGAATGTTTTTTCATTGATACTGTTTGCATTTCACCTTACAGTGTCCTCTACAGTTTATATATCTAAAGGTTAGCCTGTGTATAATTTGACTACATGATGTTTCTTGTGTTCAGATTACACATATGGACAAGTCTCTCAACCGCATCGTGGACTCTCTGAACCTCCTACTGAAGAGTGAGGGTGGTGTGAGCAGTGTGGCAGGCGCAGTACAGGATGAAAGGCCCTACACGCTAACACGCAACCTCAGTCTGCCCACGTACGACCAGCTCTCCACCATGTGTCCATCTGCCCCTGAGGAGAGTTCCTGAGCTTTAATAGCCTCCAAAAAGCAACTGTGCATTGTGCGGGTTTGTGTTGGAGCTGAGTAGACACGAATAAAGAGACACTGAATCTGTTCTAATGCTTGGTAAGATTTACTCAGGTGGACCAAGTCAATCTGTCGGACAAAACAGAATCGATTACCGATTAGGCGTGGTGTGTTTACTGTATAAGGACAAATACGTGAGATTATTTGTAATCGCTCCAAAATCTTGATACGCTGATTATTATGAAATCCAGGTTTTTTTTTTTTTCTCTAGGTTTTAATACAAGCTACGGGGATGTTTAAGGCAAGCTATGACCATCCAAACGGTTGCATATATATTTATTAGATCCAGTCATTTGGAATGGTTATGCAATCTGTACATTTCGAATCTATTTATTACGACGTGTACATTGATTCACAAATGTCGTGATTTCTGTTCATATGCAATATTCTTTTTTTTACTTTCCTCCAAATAATGAGCCAGACGTTGTGACTGTATCACTCCGAAATCCTTTTTTTGATTTTTATACATGCTAGTTTGCCTATTAATAAATCTTAACCATCACTAATGTGTTTTGTTTGCATAACTTTTCAGTGAGGTCCCCGTCTTGAAACTGTTTCTGTGTCCCTGGATTTCCCGCTCTTTTTCATTTTGGTCCTTACTATAGAACTTTGATGGTTGGATGGCAATGTGGAGGCATTTATGGCATTCAGGAGCGGTTGTAATCCTTTTTCTGAAAAAAAAAGTCTTTCAGCCACGCTTGAATTCCTTCAGTGCATCCTGACAGATCAATGACTTACGCAGCACACGACCATATGGACGGCACCGTGACCTATGACCCCTATTCGATACCTTTGCTCTTTTGGGTGAAGGGCCTCGTTGCCACGGAGATGACTTGCACCGTACACCCCCTGACCCTCTCTTGTGAATGAACATGGTCGTTCCTCTGGTTCTTTCAATTATTGCTTATCTAATGGACTAGTGTTGCCAGTTAGATGTGAAACAAGCGCTCTCACAAACTGACCTTTTGTAGTTACAGTGAGGAAAATAAGTATTTGAACACGCTGCTATTTTGCAAGTTCTCCCACTTAGAAATCATGGAGGGTCTGAAATTGTCATCGTAGGTGCATGTCCACTGTGAGAGACATAATCTAAAAAAAAAATCCAGAAATCACAATGTATGATTTTTAAACTATTTATTTGTATGAAACAGCTGCAAATAAGTATTTGAACACCTGTCTATCAGCTAGAATTCTGATCCTTAAAGACCTGTTAGTCTGCCTTTAAAATGTCCACCTCCACTACATTTATTATCCTAAATTAGATGCACCTGTTTGAGGTCGTTAGCTGCATAAAGACACCTGTCCACCCCATACAATCAGTAAGAATCCAACTACTAACATGGCCAAGACCAAAGAGCTGTCCAAAGACACTAGAGACAAAATTGTACACCTCCACAAGGCTGGAAAGGGCTACGGGGAAATTGCCAAGCAGCTTGGTGAAAAAAGATCCACTGTTGGAGCAATCATTAGAAAATGGAAGAAGCTAAACATGACTGTTAATCTCCCTCGGACTGGGGCTCCATGCAAGATCTCACCTCGTGGGGTCTTAATGATCCTAAGGAAGGTGAGAAATCAGCCCAGAACTACACGGGAGGAGCTGATCAATTACCTGAAAAGAGCTGGGACCACCGTTTCCAAGGTTACTGTTGGTAATACACTAAGACGTCATGGTTTGAAATCATGCATGGCACGGAAGGTTCCCCTGCTTAAACCAGCACATGTCCAGGCACGTCTTAAGTTTGCCAATGACCATTTGGATGATCCAGAGGAGTCATGGGAGAAAGTCATGTGGTCAGATGAGACCAAAATAGAACTTTTGGGTCATAATTCCACTAAACGTGTTTGGAGGAAGAAGAATGATGAGTACTATCCCAAGAACACCATCCCTACTGTGAAGCATGGGGGTGGTAGCATCATGCTTTGGGGGTGTTTTTCTGCACATGGGACAGGGCGACTGCACTGTATTAAGGAGATGATGACCGGGGCCATGTATTGTGAGATTTTGGGGAACAACCTCCTTCCCTCAGTTAGAGCATTGAAGATGGGTCGAGGCTGGGTCTTCCAACATGACAATGACCCGAAGCACACAGCCAGGATAACCAAGGAGTGGCTCTGTAAGAAGCATATCAAGGTTCTGGCGTGGCCTAGCCAGTCTCCAGACCTAAACCCAATAGAGAATCTTTGGAGGGAGCTTAAACTCCGTGTTTCTCAGCGACAGGCCAGAAACCTGACTGATCTAGAGAAGATCTGAGTGGAGGAGGGGGCCAAAATCCCTCCTGCAGTGTGTGCAAACCTGGTGAAAAACTACAGGAAACGTTTGACCTCTGTAATTGCAAACAAAGGCTCCTGTACCAAATATTAACATTGACTTTCTCAGGTGTTCAAATACTTATTTGCAGCTGTATCATACAAATAAATAGTTTAAAAATCATATATTGTGATTTCTGGATTATTTTTTTTTAGATTATGTCTCTCACAGTGGACATGCACCTACGATGACAATTTCAGACCCCTCCATGATTTCTAAGTGGGAGAACTTGCAAAATAGCAGCGTGTTCAAATACTTATTTTCCTCACTGTATAGTTAACTGGGAATTTTTTGTTTGTTAACGTATCTATTTATTGTGCATACATTTGAGTGTAGAAATCTTTCAACCTATGAACTGTTCAAACCACTTCATTTCTGGACATTTCTGGGGTTTTGTTGCAAATGTATATTTAATTTTTATAGAGATTTCTGGAACATTGTTTTCAAATGTTAAAATCCTCTTTATGGTCCAGGTTTCTTTCTTGGAAATGACTGCAAGTTCTCCTTTTTCTACAACACATTACTCAACACGGATTATTAAAAGCCGAATTGACGCATATAAGGTCAACATGATACTACCCGTATCATCAGAAAATTGACTTTACCGCATGACTTGGTTCCTCATGGTGACTAACATCAGCCGTTTCCTTCTGAGTTTCAGATGAAGTTGCCTTCTGCAACATTTACTTGACCGTTTTTGTTATATGTCTTACATTCCTTAATCTGCTGATAATATATACATGTATGTATAAATGCAGTAGACAAGCATGGATCAAGCCTCTTACATAACCCTCTTTAAAAGTGACTCAAAAGCATTCAAAGATCGTGTAGGCCTGACATGGCTGACTTTCAACACAGAGGGGTTTTACATTCTTTTCAGAAAATAGAGGACAGAAGGTGAGTGAGTGACAAGAGCCAAGCATAGCCACAGTGCTGACTGTTCTTTAGACTTTGCTACCCTGCAACAAGACAACTGTGTCAACAGTAAAGGCAAGAGGACAACAGAGCAGGCAGGCAGCATGGAGGGCAGGCCCTGCTACTGTGGGGGTCTGGGCCATATGCCGCCACATAAATGATGGGCCTTTGTTATGCGTTTAAAAGGACGCACTGCTGCCACTCTTTCTGAGACTGCTGAGCAAACTTGAGGTGCAAATGCCATTAATTCAAGCTAGTGAACCCATAGAGGTGTATCCAGCCTTAAAGACACAGCTTGCCAGTGCCTCGGCAAGTTTTATGGGCCAAATGATTCGGAGAGAAAAAGACATGGAAAGAGGCTGAAGAATCTGGAAGATGGATGGTTGGATTGTTTGGCAAACCAGGCAGTGTGCTAGTTATAATAGGGTTAAGAGCGCTGGGAAACTGGTTTCTTTGGTAACAGAAAATGTGTGTCCTAAATATGAGCTTTCACACATAAGCAGCAATTTGAGATCATGGATCATGCGACCGTTTATTGGTTGATGTGATTTTTTTTTAATGGTAATTAGCATTGAAGAATGGCCGAAATGCAGAAATAAATTCCTGTTTTGCACTAATGTCATCTTAATGAACTAACAGCTGGACAAAAGAATAGATTCAGATATGAGACCTGACTTCACTGAGGTGTGTACAGATTGTCAGAGGATGAACAGCTACAGCGCTCTGGGATTTCTGTGAGTCAATCTGGGGGTCCCAAGAGTCTCAGAAAATCATCCATCTGGTTAGAAATCCCACTGGTGATGGTACAGCATATTGACAATCTGGACCTAATGATTTTATTGTAAAAGATAAAATAATGAGGTCCCAGTTTATGTTTTTTGGGAGGGCACACCTATAAATTGTGTAGGTATGTCTGTACAATATATATCTTGCCATACGTATATCTTATTACATATGATTTAACATAGCATTCAGAATCTGTGCCAATCGAAGACAATAACATGACAAAAACATCAAAACAACAAATAGGAAAAGTGCATTTTTGAACATAAATTTTCAGGCAATTTGCTTTTGTTACATCCTGTAGAACTATATTGTCTTGTTTTTGCTTTTAAATCAGATGGCAGACAAAAATCCTTCCAATTCTATCCCTCTTGCTGGTGAAACTGTAATGTCCTGAGCTCAGCTGATACCACAAAGTGCCCCTGATCAA